>NW_010116239.1:0-2015 GCF_000699245.1 Pterocles gutturalis
CGCAGCCTGAGCGCCCGGCTCCGGGAGACGGCACAGCTGGTGAGTGCGGGCACCGAGCACCACGTGCGGTCCTTGGGGGTCAAGCGGCAGAGCTGGGGGGACAGCTGGGATAAAATACCCGATCTCAGACTCTATTTGAGAGTTGATCCTTTGGGCAGCCTCAGAAGTTCAGGAGTTTTTGAGTGGGAGACTCGCTGCTGCGTGCATGGGTCTTGCCCCCCAAGCAAAGAAGCCATGGAGCCGCGAGCAGCTCTGGAAATGTCCCAGGTATGCTCCTGCTCCTGGTTTTGGGGTCTGTATGGCAGAAGGGTTGGGGACGTGGAAACCTCTGAATCTGCAGGTGTGCTGCTCTAACATTCGATGCAATCCAGAGCGTGCGTTAGTGCTCTTGCAGCTTCTTTCTGTGGCCTCTCAGGTGCTTGCAAGGATAAAGTGAGTTTTCAAACTCATTCAGAATCCATTTCAAAGGTGTTTTTAAAAAAAAAAGTGCCTTGCCCAGTTCACTCAGAGCTGAGGTGGGGCTTCTGGGGCTCCTGGTCAAGAAAAAAACCTCTCCATCGGGATGTTGTTGTTTGCAGATTAAAACGACAGAGACGTCTGCAAGTCAGATTCAAAGCAACACTCGGCGGCTGGTGGAGCAGCTGAGTGTAACGAGGACCCAGATAGAAGGAGATGTGCGGCGCATCCAGCAGTTCATCCAGCAAGTCCGGAACTTCTTGTCAGGTAGCGCTCTGCAAGCTGTGAAGTGTGTCTGTGCTGGTTGGCTTGTGCACAGAAAAAGTTAATTTTTACAGTGATGTCATGTATGAGAGTACAGTGCAAGGGAGGCAGCTGGAAGGCTCAGCCCGGTTAAGCTCTTGGCTGTCCAGTTTATCTGCACACGGGCATTTATGCAGCGAAGGTAATGCGCATCCTCTGCGATGGCGAGGCAGGCTGGGATGGTGTGTTCTGGAAAACAGGGCAGACGAGGCACCACGCAGCCTCGACCTGCGCGCAGGGCTTTGTGGAGGGGTCTCAAAACATTCCCCGGGAACTGCTCTCGAATATTGCCTCTAAACCAATGGACTAACGTAGAGCAGAAAGCTGCGGAGGAGGCACTCGTTTGTCTGTAGCATGGGGACAGCAGCTTGCTCTGGGTCCTGCTCTGCCGCAGAGCCTTGGGCCATCTCCGGGGCTCGAGGACAAGCCCGTCCCCGCGGCTGGTGCCCCCCGAGGATTTGCCATCAGCATTGACCCGATGCAGAAAAGTTTATAGGCAACGCTAACTGACCAGAGATAAACAGACAAATCGTCTTTGGAGGAGACTATTAATCAGAGGAGAATTCCTTGTTGTCCTATAAACCATTGGGATGACTTATTGTCTGCAGACAGATTGTAATGACTTAATGAGCCTCGTGAGCATTAGCTGAATAAGAAAATCGGGTCATTTGGTGCTGCCTGGTGTTAATGATGAGTGAAGATATTTCTGAGCTAATCGCTGGGCTAATGTCCCTTGGGCTTCGCCTGCCTCCAGTTCCTTGGTTTTATTAACTTTTATTAGTGGAATAAAGAAAGGCTTGTCTTGAAACACAGCCTCCTCTGCTCAGTGAGGGCTGGACTGTGCACTGGGCTTAGCCAGGGTGTTCTCATCACCCACTTAAAGGTGTCGTTTCAGTGCTTTCCTGAGAGTTTTGCTGATGTGACTGAGAAGTACATTAAATTCAAGGAGATTAAATTCAGAGCGGATCCTGGCAGCTGTCTGAAATGAAGACTGCATGCATGGCTGGATGTCTGCTCTCGCCCTCCCCTGTGTTTGCACTCCCGCCCTTCCCCTCTCCCACTCTGACACTGTTTGCTCTGCAGACAAGGACACAGACCCAGCCACCATCCAGGAGGTCAGCGAGTCTGTTCTCTCCCTGCGCCTCCCCACGGATGCTGCCTCCGTCCTGAGAAAAATGACTGAGATCCAGAATCTGGCGACGAAGCTGCAGTGCCCGGAGAGCATCCTGGAGCAGACGGCCGAGGACATCGCCAGG
>NW_010116239.1:2035-3644 GCF_000699245.1 Pterocles gutturalis
AAGCCCGGTGGGCTGGGGTCAGGGCTGTGGGCACTGGGGGTCCCTCAGCTCAGGGAACGTGGGGGCTCTCGGTGGGGCTGAATCTCGCTCTGCTGGAGCTGTGCTGACTTGCACAGTCTGAAGTTTTAGCCCAGGATTTTCTGTGTCCATACAGCACCTGAAAGAACGAGTCTGCAATCTCTGCAGACACCTCCCAGGTGCCCCAATGCAAATAAAAAATCTGGCTGCCAGGAACAGATCCTGTTATAGATACCAGAGCAAGAAGGTCTTTAGCAAAAGTAGTGGAGGCTTTTTTCTATCTCTTGAGCCCCTGTGATGGGAGATGACAGGGTTGCCCTGGTATTACTTGATATTGGTGACCTACATCCTAGTTGCACAAGAGAGCACGAGGAGATTAAATGGGCTCTCTGTTTTCTGGGTGAAAGTTGGGAGGATTATTCCATGGTCCCTTAAAAAGTGATTACAGAATGTCCTTGCAAATTGGGAGCATCTCCTTTGTCACATGTTGACTTGCAGCAACATCCCAGTGAGAAGGTTAGTGGGATAAGTATGTAAACTCCTTGATAGTGTCTGACACCTGCTTAACCTGCTGGAAGTGATGAGACAAGGGAGGCTGGCTTTCTGCGGAGAGGTCTGTCACCCAGCCTCAATAGTCCCACTGCAAGCAGAAAAGTGTTCGTTGGAACTGGTTCCGTGGCTATTGCTTTCCCTTCAATACTTTTTCTTGCACCACTTAAAAAATAAATGTTTCTATAGATTAAAGGAAGGCATTTCTCTCCCCTTCTCAGTTTGTCTCCCCTGCTTGGGGGTATGAAATGAAAGAAACCTGCTGGAGTGCAGGGTCGCCATGCATGGGTTTGTAGCTTTTGGGGGAGGGAGACTGCAGCCTTCCCAGTAACAATCTTGTTTTCCTTCTCAAGCTTCTCTATTTTGCCTCTGCAACCTTGGCTTCCAGTCCATGCGATTATCCACCCTCACTCCTGGCTGTTTCCCACCTTTCCCCAGGAACCGGGCGAATGCCGTGGAGGGCAGCGTGGAAGAGGTGCTGGGGAACCTGCGGCGAGCAAACACGGTGCTCCTGGAGGCCCAGGGTGCCATCAGGGGCTCTGGCTCTTCCCTGCGGTTCATCCAGGAGCGCGTTGATGAAGTGAGTGACGTGTGGTGCCTTCCCACGGAACGATGCTGTGCCCTGCTCACTGCTCCCTTGAAACTTCCCGATGGGTAGAGTCCTGCACCAGCGCAGCTGGGAAATCTGGGATCTGGTGGAGCTTTGACTGTAAAAATCTCTTCTTTCTGCTGCCCCTCACTTGTGGGCTTCTCCAACCTCCAGTCGTGGTCCCTGCCAAAGCCCCGGGGCTGCCGTACTCAGCTGCATGGGGAGCAGCCCCCGCTCCCTGCTGAAACCCCATTTCTGCGATGCGCTGTCGAGAGGTGTAGCTGGTCCCTGCACAGAGAAAAAAGAGGAGCGGGGTTTGGATGTGATCTCCTCCTTAATGCGGAGCACTCTGCTTTCAGATCGAGGCTGTTCTTGGTCCGGCTGAGAAGAACGTGCAGTCCATCGCGGGCCAGCTGGACGGGCTGATGGAGAGGCTGTCCCAGCTGCAGCGCG
>NW_010116240.1:0-229 GCF_000699245.1 Pterocles gutturalis
GACAGCGCTGCCCCCAGCAGTGCCCAGCGCAGTAAATCCAGGCGGCTTTTAGAGCCGCGGAGCAGATGGAGATCTTGGGCTGCGTGAGGACAGGCCCCACGCCTCGGGAGATGGCTCAGAAATATCGACGGGGGCGAGGGAGAGTTCTTAAGGGCAGGACACAGCTGGGATTTACAGCTCTGATCCGACTTCTTGTGGGCAACCCACACAGAAGAGAAACCACTCTCTC
>NW_010116240.1:258-860 GCF_000699245.1 Pterocles gutturalis
CCCCACTCCTCGGGCACCCCGCCAAGGGCTTTGGGGAGGTGAGAGGAGGTGATGGGCTAGACAAAAAAAAAATGCAATTGGCTGCATCTTATAGCAAAACAGCCACGAAAACTGGAGAAAGAGCATGGCCCAAGACAGCCCTTCCCGCACCCCTGCCCCGCACGGGGCTGTCTGCAGCATCGGGTCCAGAAACACCCCACAGCATCGTCATCACCCGCAGGGCCAAAGGCGTGCTCGGCCCTTCATAACACACAGTCCGATTAATTAGCAGCAAGTGCGTCGTGCCGCCCGTCTGGCCCGTGCCACCACGCCGGGAGCACGTGGCTCCATGAGACCCGGGTCCAACCTGCACGGGAACCGAGCAGGGAGCCGGCAGGTGGAAGAGCCCCGGGAGCAGGGAGGGGGGCTCAGCTCCCCACCTGGGCACGGCTGCGGCAGGGAAACGACAAACATGTTGGCATATACCTACAGAAAACACTCTTTGTCTTCATTTCACAAAAATTGGGAGAGATGGAGGAGGAAGGAAGAGAGGTGAGCAGGCTGAAGCATCCTTCCCCTCCCCAGCATGGCTCCTGGGTGGAGCTGGAGCACCAGCATCACCC
>NW_010116240.1:876-1195 GCF_000699245.1 Pterocles gutturalis
GTGTTGGTGCAGCACCTCTGCCCGGCCCCCCCTGCGGGGAAGTGCCCCGAGCCCTCGGCTGAGGCTCTGTGCCATGGTGGGGGCTGCCGCACGCCGGCCCAGGCCCCCCAGGGACATAGCTCTGGGCGAGGGTCTCACGGGCTGTGCAGCGAGGAGGAGGAAGGATGCCAAAGGCAGGCAGCCAAATGCTGCGGCCAGGGCAGCGGGCAGGGCTGGGAGGATTTTCCCACTTGGGGAGGGAAGGTATCGGCCCCCCCTGCAGTGACGGGGCCGGGGGCTGCAGGGCACCCCGTGCTGCAGGGGCCATACCGTGCGGCTG
>NW_010116240.1:1218-2464 GCF_000699245.1 Pterocles gutturalis
GCGCTGGACACGACCCCGGGCACAATGTCAAGGCTGACAGACTGTTCCGGTCCCAGGCTGAGTCACGGTGGTGACACAGTGTCCCTCCAATGCCGCTTGGGAGCTTTGCTGGCAGAGCATCGTCACCCCGCACCTCCGCAGAGTGTGGAGCATCCTCTCCGGGCACGGCAGAGGAAGGGGCTTCCTCACACCCTTCCTCCCCCCGGGAAACCCAACCGGACCCGGCCACGGTCCCACTGAACCGCAGCCAGAGATGCTCCAGCTGGTGCCCGCAGCAGGCACGGAGCACACCGCAGCCCGTCCCATCCTTCCACCACAGCAGGGCTGGGGGGACACAAAATCTGTTTAGTGCAGCGAGACGAGCCTCTGCCCAGACATCAGCACGGAGACTGTTTCTACAGCAGGACTAATCGCTCTGTACCAGGGAAAATCTGCCCCAAGACAAAAGCTCGGAGCCATCCCGAGGGAGCCAGGCACAGCTCCTGACCCCGCCGCAGCTCCCAGCCCTCCTCCAGGCTGCAGCCCCCCAGGTCTCCAAACACACAGGCGCTGAGCTCCTGCGGATCCTTGCGCTGCTGTAGGACTCACACGGGATCTCGCACCAAAAGCCCCGGGTCGATGGCCACCCCAGCCCCGGCACGGAGCTGCCTGCACCCGAACGGCGCTGGAAGCACACACACCATCCAAGGAGGGACCACCGACCCCAGGGTGCTGCCTGCTCCTCCGAAACAGCTCCCACCAGTGACCTGGGACCATCCCCATCCAACGTGGACCATCCCCACCCAGCCTGGGACCATCCCCACCATGCCTGGATCTCCCACATCACTGGTGGTCCAAATCCTGCACACACCTACCCCAGGACCCCAGAGGGATCCGGATTCAGCCCCCAGCCACCAGCCTGTTTCCGTGCAGCCCTTCCATCAGGGAAATGATCCGTTCACCCTCCAGTCCCGCTGGCTGATGACAAGTTGTCTCCTCGGCCCCTGACCCATGGCAGCAGCACACTGGGGTCGGAGGAGGAGCAGGTCCCTGCGGAGGGGGGAGCTGCAGGCAGCCCCCACACCGGTGGAAGGATCGATCCCGGCCACCCCGCTGCATCCCACCCCGAGGGGGAGTTTTAAAGCAATTTTGGAAGAATCCTGATAATTCTGGATCTTTCCGAGCCGCTGCCTCTCCTGCTGCCGGAGGACAGCTCTGCCCCCAGGGGGGTCCCGTGAATGTCTCCCCCCTTACACATCACCTTTGT
>NW_010116241.1:0-245 GCF_000699245.1 Pterocles gutturalis
AAAGACCGCCTCCAGCAAGCTACCCGCCCCCATCCCAACCGACACTGTGACAACCATCCCCATGCCAATCGTCGCCGTGTCAACCGTCCCCGCGCCAACCGTCGCCAATACACCCATCCTGGAAACACCCGTCCCCGATGCAGCCGTCCCGGAGACACCCATCGCTGAAACAACGGTCCCCAAAATCTCCATCCACACGCCAACCGGACCCGAGCCAACGGTCCCCACACCAACCGTAGCCGCGA
>NW_010116242.1:0-6044 GCF_000699245.1 Pterocles gutturalis
ATTCTATGATTCTATGATATATTCTGAAGAAATTCCTAGAAGCTTGGTTACATTTTTGTAGTACATTTTGCTGTAGACTAAATGTTCAAAATTGCTGTAGAGTCAGTGCAATCTGCAGAGACAGTGTGGAAAAAGCAAGTTAAAAAGGGAAACAGGAACTGGTGAATAGGAAGTGTAAGCACAAGAACATTTTTGGAGGTCATTGAGGTCTCCAGAAGCTGCAATGAAATTTATAAAAGTTTCTGTTTTGGGAAACAACTGAAAAAATGTGCTTGCAATCAGAAATAGAAGTGTGGAAAAGATGGAGAACTGATGGTATAGATAAAAAAATACTTTAGGGGTCTCTATATACTTTTTTCCTATCTTACTGTGTATAGTTTAAAGCCTGTTCTCCATGAGAAAGTTGTGCCTGTCTGTTTAGGCATGCAGTTTTAAATAAATAGCACAGACATTCCTATTTGAGCTGAAACCAATTTCTTTTGTTTTTAATTCAGGACAATGAAAAGCTTGCATATGCCATACCAAGTAAGAAAGTCTACATAAGAATGTACATTAGTTAAACTAGATTGGTTTAAAACTTGGTTTAAATTAAATCAGTGCATCTTTCTCTTGTAAAGAAGGCTTTCAACATGTGCACTGTCTACATTATAGCCAAACCTGATAAAAGCATTTCACTGATGAGGAGATACAGCTGAAGATTCACCATTTTTCAGAGAAGTACTTTGAAAAAGAAGCTACAATTAAGGCAAGTTACAGAAAAAAGCCTTATTAAAAAAAAAACAAACCAAAAAAACCCCCACCAACCAACCCACCACAAACAAATAGGAAGTTCCTCATCCACAGCATGAAATTGGACCACAAAATCAGGAATTAAAGACACTAAAAGACAGAAAGGCCTGTTCAACAAGCAGCATTAAGGAAAGCCAAGATTATTGATACAGGCAGAGAAACGTCACATTTAGCTTGATCAAGAAAACAGTTGAGAAATTCAAAGAATTTAAAGAATGTCGTATTTAACACTCCGAAAGATGAAGGAAGATTCAATGACATGTCTTCGTGTTTAACAGACTGGAGCTAAGCCTGAAAGGCTGCTGGGCATCCATGTCGTAGGCAAAGAAGAACACACACAAAGTCATGTTCATCCGTGCTCTGTTCAGCATGTAAGAGAATTGCAGTCTGGACTTCAAAAAAAATCAATGTCGCATCCTGCTGTGAGGTGGGTGGATCACTGAAAATCTGTTGGGGAAGAAGGAAACAGAACTCCTGACTCAATAGGTTGACACAGATATTTTCTTTTCTTCAGCAGTTCATATATGTTTGTAAAAACATAGTAACCAGTAGAGGGGAGTCTGTGTAGAAGGCAGACTGTACAGATGTAGGAAATAACGCAAAGTACAGAATTTAAGAAGAAATAAAGGGCAAATTTTGCAATAATTTTACAGAAAAAATTCCTTCTTTTTCAGCCATCTGTATGTTCTAATGGGGTGACCATGAGATAAATATGAAAAAGTAAAGCATATGAGATTCTTTCAGTAACACAGAATGGCAGTGAAGGGAAGAAAGCAACTCTGATAAGAAACGTAAGCTAGGAAAAGGAAGAAGGCATAGCTGAGAAATAAGAGAATCTATGGACTAAAAATACCTAGTGGTAGTAGTAGGAGACCATTACATGGCTGACTGCAGACTAATTGCATTTGTTCAGCCATTGTGAAAATGGATACAGATGGGATGCACAAGTTTGGAAATATCCTACTGTTAAAGAGAAAATAAAGCAAATGTTATGTGATAAACCATTGCCTAAGATGATGTTGTTGGAGAGACCTCAGAAGATATGTCTAAAATACTCTTTTCTGCTTTAGCTGCTCTTTTAATTAATTTTTACATTTTTTTTCCATCAAAAAGAAATGTAGGATGGTGATTGGGGGGTAAAAAGGAGGAGGCAGATCTTAGCCAGTGAGATGGGTTTTCTTAGTCTGCCACTGACTGAAGTAACATAACACATCCTTGCTTGAAACAGAACTTAGTTTTATGAAAATCTGTTAGATTTTGTTGCAGAGCTTCAGTGGCTCAATGAGTATTTTGCATTTTCTTCACTGCTGTGGTACTGCAAGTTCTTACTGGGACGCCTTTGAAAGCACAGTCCAGATTTTACAAGCTTTTTCTAAGTAGAAACAGCTGGGGAAACAGCTGATATCAAAGTTAACAATTCCTCAGAGGTCTGAATACATTCCAGATTAAAAGGGAGAAAAAGAAAAGCCCAGACCAGTCTTTTGTGTCTGGTTTTCATATAGTGATAGTACACCTCGTGGCAACTGGGACTCACAGCTGCTATTCCCAACTACACTGATTTTATTACATGGTTCCTGGAAAGTTACATCTGGTCCCAGCAAATCTTGTATTGGTCAGAGGGAGAGCATAAAGTATAAAAACTCTGTCTCCAGCTGCGTAAACAACACAGTGGGAGTCCTACTTAGTTCTCAAAATAGTAGGAGATGGCTGATGTATGCCAGGGAGGAAATCGTCCTTGCCAGTCAGTGGCCATCATTTCCCACAGTTCAGACAGATTTACCAGTCAGAGACACTGGGCAGCCTTTGGGCCAGATGGCTGGCATGTCATTCTCTGCAGCTGAAGAAGGCTGTGTGTTACCCTTCATTAAAGAAATCATAAGATGCACTTGGCAGTGTGTTCCTCTGAGGAGAGTGAGGGTGACATTTAATGTGGGTCTATTAGAGAGCTACTTCACTTTCCATCTCTGCACCCCAGGTAACTCAGCTTTACTGCACACACTTTTGTCTTTATTTGTCTCTTAGAAATACCCTGATACAAAACTAGTACTCTTTTTTTTTTTTTTTTTTTTTTTTTTTCTCCAAACTGCTTTGAGGCTGCTGGATAAAAGCAGGAAGAAAATGCAATTTTGTGGATAGATTTAAGTCTGAAGATTAAAATACTGCTGCATGGTGAGCAACACTGAGGCCTTTATAGTACTTCTTTAGGCTCTGTCAGTTATCCAAATAGGAAGTCAGAAATGCAGGCCCCTGAGCTCTGGTGATTTAACACAAATTTTCATTCATTTTGGCTAAATTGCTACAAACTTATGCAAGACACATTAATTAGGTATGCCTGGGGAACTCTCTGTATTGCAGCAGGAAGAACCTGTAAGAAAGAACCTTACGGCCTTTGAAGAAATTTCTAGAAAACCACAGAAAGGTTAAAATTATACCATAGAAACTCAGAAAATTGAATTGTCAGGCAAAAAAAGAGCTTGGGAAGAAAGGAACAATAGGGAGGGAGACACAGAGCCAGTGATAATAGTTTCAATATAATTTAGGAGAAAGAGGAGGTCAGGCAGAGCAGTACACAGCAAAGAATTGTGTCTTAAGCTTCACAAGTCGGAAGGAAAAGCTCACACACTTGCTACCGGTAATCCATGCTTCCCATGTTTAGCTGACAGCAGCTGAAAAGAGACTGAAAAAGCACTCGTGCAGGTACATAACTAAAAAAGTCTGGAGATCATTACTACTCACTCTGTGAAAGACAGGTATTAAATATTTAAATAAATTTAAATGCTGCTCTTCTGTTCTAAGAGAAAATCTGCAAGCGCATCAAACACACCAGGATTTTGGTAGCAGGCTTTCCAAGGAAAGGACCCAAAAAGCGATTACCTGAGATGTAATGGCTAAGCATCTGTCAGCCGTGTTTGAAAATCAGGTGCTTAAGCTGGTATGACAAAGCCATTGCCCAAACGTGGGCTGTGGCTGCAAAGGAGAGGTGCTAATTAGTATTTACTCACATGGGTCCTGTGGACTCCCAGCCTTGGAGCCCTTCATGTGTTCTCCTATCTGAGCCTACAGCAGACTAAGCAGAGATGCCTAAAACAGGCTACGTTTGTCACAGTGTCGCTAAAACCATGGCTCATCTGGCTGAGTGGGAGCTGAACTTCTTGGTGGGCTGACTGGAAGGTGGAGGTTCCTTGACAGAGCAGAGTACAAGAAAAACATGTTACAGAAGTGTTGCACAAGCAGTCACTGTTAACATTATTATCTTACCTAGTGTTTTACCATTTATCTAAAGTCTTTGCCATCAAGATTTGCACATTTACAGGAACCCTTTACTTGTTTAGCTGACTATATATTTTATTGTGTCTTTTTTTGCCCTGGAACAATGTGGTGGTGTGTCGGCTGGCCGTGTCCAATTTAACAGGAGGCTGTTCCCTTGCGTCTGGATTAATTGATGCTTTTTCTGTGCCCCATCAATGCGCAGCCTGAAGTTGCTAGCTGGTGGCTGGGCTGGGACTGCTGGTTTCCTTCAGGGGATGCTGAGGCTCCTGCGCTGGTGACCAGGCTTGAATGATGGCACCCACGAGTTCATTATCTGAGTAAAACCCCTCTGCAGATGGTCGGTAGGGACTGTGTATCTGAGCTAGGAGACAGCTCTGTTCTTGTGTTGTCTCTGCTAGCGTGGTTAGGTTGTCCTTGCTCCCTCGCTAGCTGACCCGGGGTGGCTGGAGCTGCAGCAAGGAGTCAGCCTTCTCTCTCTAGTATTTAATGGTTGATTCTGCCATGTTTCTTTCATTATGTGCTGCGTATATGTTCAGATCAAACCAAACTGCCATTCAGGGCTCTGAATATTTCAAGGATTTTAATGAGTTTATTGGTTGAGGGATGTCATTGGGAAGAAGATCCACAGCAGTGAGCCATCCCCTTGGGTATAATGTAATCTTTTAATGAGTTAAGTTTGTTGGTTGGGGGATGTCATTGGGAAGAAGATCCACAGCAGCAGGATTCACTGTGTGACTGAAATAATGTCCAGGCAGAAGCTGCCCAGTGGCTTGATGACACAGCAGCTTTAACTTTCATCCCAGGAGGGGAAGTACAAGCCTGATAGTGTACTCTTACTTGAGTCCAAAAGTTTAGTTGGACATGGAGCAATGTTGATGATGGCTTCTGACAGTCTTGATAAATGGTATGTGGTCAGGCCGAGATGCCGCCCTGCTGCCCATAGCTTCATCAGGTTGTGATATTTACTAAAAATTCAGTCTTCGAGATAAAAATGAGTTTGCATCTTTTCTCATTATGCCTTTGACATTTGATTTATTGAGAGTTTCTTTACTTAAATATTTCATTGTCTTTCTTAATCACTCCTCAGTAACTAACATTTACTGAACTTCAGGGACTTCCCTATCTTCAGAGAAAGCATTGACCAGCTACATTTTTTAACATAGTACCACAGTCTCACAGTATTTAATTAAATACCCAATTAACTTAAATAGTGAAAATATAAATGGGCCTTTTGCTCTTAAATTACTTTGCTAAGTAGTTATTATCTCGCAAAGTAGTTATTTAGTTAGTACTTTTTATTTCAGAAAATTCTTTATAGTAATTGCCCTACCTGATTCTAAGATGTAGTAAATATTCTCTTTGTCTTCACATCTTGCCTAAAATATTTTTCTTGCTTTCGTGAAATTTGCTATCGCGTGTGTGTGTGTGTATATATATATATATATGAAATTTGCTATCGCGCGCACGCGCGTGTGTGTGTATATATATATATATATAAACCTATACATATGTATAGCTATGTCTGTCCTGATGCTTGGGTCATATGTCTGGCAAATTGAGCAGAAGCTTCAAGTGGTATGACTTAGTTTTTCATGGCACCAGTCCTTAGGTGATACAAATAATATGTCTTTCACTGGTTAAAAAAAATAATTTCAAGGATGACAGGGTTTAGGGGGAGGTCCTGAAACCATTAGTCCTATTGTAAAGCACTGGCTTTTAGTGAGACAGGCTCTTCATGCTTTATGGAAAATTAATAAATGAGAAATAGAACTGAATAGATGTTGAGCATTAGTTTGATACACACTGAATGGCAAAATCCAGCAGATTAGAAATAAGAGCATGGGTGAATGGCACATGTGCCCATGAGTCTGGTTTAGTTCTCTGCAACATATCTGAGGTGATGGCCTTAAGCAAGTCACTTAATAGTTCTTTGGAGAGAATCAGTTGTATGTCTGATGCCATAGAATCATAGAATCATTAAGGTT
>NW_010116243.1:0-663 GCF_000699245.1 Pterocles gutturalis
CCTCCAGCGCATCTGCGCTCCCCCCGCCCTGCCCTGGCTGCAGGGATTTCTGTCCCCTAAGTCCCCCGGTCCCCCACCCGTGACACTGTTGCTGTGTGCAGGACGTGCCACCCTTTGCAGCAGCCCCACCGCCGGCTCCCTCCCTGGTGTTTCGGTGCAGCCACGTGCCGGGGGGCTGGCGCGGTCCCCAGCCATGTCTGTCTGTCTGTCTGTCCCCAGGGTACGCGGATCGCCTGCTGCTGACCCAGTTCCGACGGCGCTTCCAGGTGCTGGCTCCGGACGTCATGAAGAAGTACAGCTCTGCCTACGAGGTGCCGGATGAGAGCAAGGTGGGTCCTGGGCTGGTCTGGGGGGGGCGGGCGGGGAGCCTGACGGGCTTTGCGAGTGCTGGAGATTTTCCAGCCTTCCTTGACATGGTCTGGGCTTGCTTTGCAACGGGGAGCAACTCATGGAGCTCCCTGCAGGCAGTCCCTGCGCTGGCACTGCTGGTACCCTACGTAAAACCGGCTTTTTGCTCTCCACCTGAGCTAGGTCACGGCAGCACCTCCCTGCCCTGGGACACCAGCTGATTGCTGGGAAGCATTCGGTGTTGCCGATATTATTCCTTTGCTGCAGGGTCAGTACCCACAGGTTTGCAGGCTGGGGGGCAATGTGGGCGATGCT
>NW_010116243.1:688-1076 GCF_000699245.1 Pterocles gutturalis
CTGCACATCTGGACAGCTGCTGGGGGGCGTGGGGAGCAGGGGGGTCAGTGCAGCTCCTGGGGTTTCTGAAATGTGAGGCTGTCCTCGGGAGCCAGGGATGAAGGAGAAAAAAACTGTGTTTGACAAGGCTGAGGGTAGCACAGCAGCATTCATAGTGCTGTGAAACTGGTGGTGCTGGGGAGCGTGGGGTCCGCCTGCACGGCCAGGCTGGGGTGTCTGAGCTCCCCGCAATGACCAGGAGTGATCTGGCAGCAGGGCTGGGTTGCAGGGGGTGGTTTTGCATCCTGCTCCTCTCCACCCTCCCTGTGCATGCCCGAGCACAGAGGGATGTGTGTCCTGCAGCGACCCGCGTGCCATTCCTGGCAGAGCAGCCACCAGCCCCTCGGCT
>NW_010116243.1:1095-5541 GCF_000699245.1 Pterocles gutturalis
CCCCCGAGCACGGTGTTTGCAAAGGCAGTAAATGCGCCTGGCGTGGGCTGCATTTCCCAGTGTTATTGCACCGTGGAGAGGACTTGGAGAAATCAGCCTGGAAATGGAAGCTTGTTATTGCTACTTTTTAATGCTCAGGAGAAAATGGCTTTGAAACTCCGGCTTGCGGAGGGCTGTGCCTCGCTCCTGCCGTGCGCCGGCTGCGTGCCTGATGGGGCTCGTTCTGCAGCACAGGGCACAAACCCTGGGCCTGGAGCACGTGCGGAGGGCAGGATCTGTGCATTGCTCTGGCCTAGTGTGGTGGCACCCCATCCCTCGCCCCACCTCCCCCAAAAACCAGCTGGGAGCTGGGAGCATGGAGGTTCCTGGGGACAGGGCATCAGAGCAGCCCAGGGCGGCTCCTCGCCTCGTCCTGTGCAGCCTGAAAGTCCAAGGAGCTCAGGAATGAAGGCAGAGATTTGCCAGTTTTATTTGTTCCATAATAAATTTATGGCAAAAACTGGGAGGAAGCGCCCCTGCCCCTGGAACAGGCTATGAGCAAGGTGAGAAGCACCGAGAGCTGGCAGGAGCCGGGAGGAGATGAATTAAACATGGGCACATGCTCCGGTGTGCGAACCGCCAGGCAGCGTGTGCAGATTCCGTTTGGACCTCAGGATTTAACGAGACAGGATTGACAGTCAGGAAAGGTCAATATTGTGCTGAAATGCTGCAGGGAGGCACGGGGTGCCTTGTCAGCAGCGTGTAAGCAGAGCATTTGAAAAATCCCATCTTTCCCGGAGCTCGCTGCCACACGGGTTTGTTAGGTGGAGAGGGTGTCCCGGTGAGCCGCGTTAGCTGGGAGCACGAGAGGTGCTGGGCTGGCTGCAGCGAGGGTGTGATGGGGCAGCAATAACCCACCCTGCTGGGGTGGGTGTGATGGGGTGCAATGGGACAGGACGGGATGGGGGGGGATGGGATGGGGCGGGATGGGACAGGACTTGCTCTCTTACTGGGTGCCCATAAGGACCAGGGTCTCCACGCCCCGTTTCAGGCTCGTGCCAGGGTGTAAATGTTTTCTGAGCACCTCCGTGATGCGCTCCTTCTCTGCAGGCTATCGAGGAGCTGTTCCAGGCGCTGGATCTGGAGAAGAAGAGCGTTGCCGTAGGACGCAGCCAGGTAGGATGCTCTGTGGCCCGTTGCTCTCGGTGCGTGCGGGCACAGCTGCCCCGTGCTGGGCGCTACAGCTGCCCAGAGCTTCCCAAACTGGGGAGAAAGCCTCTCCTCTCTGTGCCCGGGTGGGCTGGGAAACCAGGCTCCTCAGAAAACAAAAGCAGAAGGCTCCTAATTCACATTTGAAAGCATTACCCTGGGTAAACTGTGTGCCTAATTATCAGAATCCAGCCCCTCGTGGCATTTAAGTTCCGAATTCCCTTTGATGTTTGAGTGAATGAGGCTTGGGCAGCTCACGGGCTTTGCTGGGCTGGGGCTGACACTGCTGAGCGAGCTGCAGGGGCAAGAGTTGTCACAGCAACAACATTTGAACCTAAACACAAACTTAGTAAACTTAAATTTGAACTAAAATCTGAAACAAATTTAATTTTTCATGTGTGCTTACCTTCAGCTCTCGGGGTCTACGAAGAAAGAATTCATGAAACGGTTCTGCGGAGCAAAATAACTTTCTTTTATCCTGCACAGTGCAGTTTGCAATTACCTCCTCTATGAAACCCTTGTCCTTAATCAATAGCGCGATAGCAGCTCCAGTCACATCTCGTTATAGAGGAGTTCGTTTTGCCATCGCTTTGAGCATCGATTTTGTACTAGCTTCTGAAACTCGCTGCCTTGTGAAGTTAATACAGACGTTAATGAGGCAATCAAATAGGTGCTGGAGCAATCATAGCATTATCTCAAGAAAGTGAGTTTCCGTGGAATTGTTCTTTGATTCAATTTGGCATCTCTAAAACGCAGCTCTTTAAGTACGCCACCGGCTTCACAAGTGTAATTCAGTTTTTATTAAAGCTGTGTTATGCAAATGGTGCACAGTACTGGGGAGCGATCGGTCCCATACCCCGAGAGCTCTGCCAGGCAATGATGCAGAGACGTCTTACACTCTGAAAGATCGATACCGGGCTGAATTTGATGGCATCAGCAAATCTGTATCATTTACGAGGCGTTCCTGACAAGTTCACTTAAAGAAAATGATGTGGTTAATTTTATTTTTCTTATTGTAAGCTGGCATCGTCGCTGCTATCTGCGTGTATCTGTGCGTATGCTGTCAGATATGTGTTCCCCACGCTGGCTGTGCTGGGCACGTGCTTGGCAGTGGCCCGAGGGAAGGGTTCAAGGACTAACAGCTGCCTGTGCTGGTTGCTGCCTGTGTCAGACAGGAGGAGGGAGAGCAGGCAGGGACAGGGAGCCAGGGCTGGCGTCTGGACCTTTGGTGTCCTGCAGGTCCTGGGGGATGCTGTCGGGTCTGAACCAGCAATGGGTCCTGCTGGCTGCGGGTGGGTGTCAGACCCCGTCCTGGGGTTGCGTAACCTCTGTTGCTTGCTGTTAGGTTTTCCTGAAGCCAGGGGTCATCTCCAGGCTGGAGAAGCAACGCGACAAGCTGATAGCCCAGAAGATGATCCTGCTGCAGGCTGCATGCAAGGGCTTCCTCAGCCGCCAGAAGTTCAAGAGGCTGAAGGTACCTATCCCAGGGGTCGTGGGTACCCTGTGCCCATCAAAGCACGGGCTCTGGCTGCTGCACGGGGTCAGTGCTGCTGTGGTATGGCCCAGACCACCCAAATTACAGCTCTTGGAGAGGAGCAGGCTGCTCCTTTGAAGGGTACCCTGCCTTGGTCGCGGTCAGCCACGGGATGCTCTGCCCTGCCCCGTGGTCAGCCCTGGGATGCTGCGCTGCCGTCCCAGCGGTGCAGAGCTCCTCCACCACCTCCTCCCTCTCCAGCCCAGTGCCCCAGGCTGGTCCTTCCCCGGGGGCTCAGTCGTGGCTGGGTGAGGGACACCACTGACTGTGTCTCCCCGCAGATCCAGCGCCTCGCCATCCGTTGCATCCAGAAGAAAATTCTCCCAGGCGGTCAGGCACTGGCCGTGGTGGCAGCTGCTGAGCCGTGTGCGGCCCCTGCTCAGCGTGAACCTTGCGGAGGAGCAGCTCCGTACAAAAGAGGTGTGCACCATGCGATGGTGTGGGATGGGATGGCGTGAGGTGGGGTGCGATGGCATGGGATGGGATGGCGTGGGATGGCATGGAATGGGATGGGATGGGATGGCGTGGGGTGGCGTGGGATGGGATGGCGTGGGATGGGGTGGGATGGGATGGGATGGGATGGGATGCTTGTGGGGCTCTGCCTGATGGGTCAGGTCAAATGGGAAGTCACTTCTGCCACAGCAGAGTTGTTCTTCTGACCATCCCAAAGTCATCCTCTCTTCTTAGAACTGTATTTTTTGCCCTGAGCGATACGTTTTGCAGAGCTACGGAGGGAGAGATAACTCTCTTTCTTAGTCTGTCTTCTCTGGCATCCTGCTCCTCCTCTTGCCTTAGTGAGGGTTTAACAAGATGTTCTCAGGCTGGTTCAGATGAAATAAAAGCTGCTCAAGCCTCTGTTTCTCTCTGCAAACCCGCCTGGGATCCATCAGCCCCGTCACCCGTTAACCTCGGTTTTTGTTACAACTCTGCACGTCCTGCCTCTGCTCGGTGTTGGACATCAAAGCAGGACGAGGCTGCACCGAGCGGCTCTTTCTGCCGTTACACTCAGGCTGCCTAAAAAAGAATCCCAGAAAACAATGCTGTGCCTGTGCCAGCGCTCTGTGATAGCCTGCCAGGGCCCCGGGAACGCTCCCTGAGCAAAATCCAGGCGTTTGGCTCTTCAGGCTTTTGAGGTTTGCTTCTTTCTCATGAAATGTGCTCTGTACGTACAGCAAAGCTGACAGTCCCTCTGATGAAATTCATGTCAGGAGCTGTAGTCCCGGCAATTTGCAGTGAGCAGCCTTCAAAGTTGCCTGGTAAATTTTATTAATAAGGCAGCTATGTCTCTCCCACTTATTTTTAACAGAAAACGAGATTTTTCGTAAACAAACTGAGAGTGCTGGAGCTCTCCATGTGTGGTTTTTGGGAGTTTTTTTTGCAATCTACCCTAGGAGGAGCTGGCGGCGCTGAGAAGGAAGCTGGAAAAATCCGAGCAGGCGTGCAGCGAGCTCCGGCAGACCACAGAGAACCTGGAGAGCAAGGTAGAGCCCGGAAAAACCTCTGCCGCAGCCCCGCTTCGTCCACCTGGAAATTAAGGCTTATCTGGACAAATACGACTCCTGATTATGTTACAGCAGGAGGAGCCGTGAGGAGCAGAGGGCTGGGCAGGGGGCAGCGGCAGGGGAACTGCAGCTGGTGATGTTCCCGGTGCAGGACCGGATGGCTGCGGTACCCTGCTGCAGCATCCCAGGGCCAGCATCGCTGTGGGTCTGTGCCGGGTGGGA
>NW_010116243.1:5556-6242 GCF_000699245.1 Pterocles gutturalis
TGGGTACCCCAGGGTCTGCACCCATAGAGCAGCCCAGATGCCCTGGGAATGGGCTGGACCCTGGGGTGTCCCCAGGGAAAGCCTCATCTCCCCTCCAGTGAGGGCAGGCGTCACCTCACATTGCCACCAGCGCAGCGTAGGAGGCTGGAAAGCGGCAGCACGTGTGCCATCCCTCCTGCTGACAAACGGGTGTAATTAGAACGGGGAATCACACACACACAGCTGTGTCGTGTTCTCATTGCGCTCCCAGCCCTGCCCACCTCTGCAGCACCAGGAATGACTCAGTTTAATGGGACAGATGCTCATAGCAGGGAGACAGCCCGCAGTGGAAGTGTCCTGCCCGTCCCCTGGCTCCAAGCGTGTCCCCACTGTGCGTGGTGCTTGCAGGGTGGCAGCTGCTGGCTGCCCAGTTTGTGTGTCAGAAGGGACTCGGAGGCACATTGGGGACCACGTGTGTCCCCAGCCAGCTGCTGGTCCTGTGCGGAGTCCCCCTTGGATGCACAGGTCCCTGCACGATGGCAGCCGGGGGTTCGTTAGGTGCTGGGAGGTGTGCTCCTGCTGGCCCTGCCGCCTCCGCAGTCCCTCACTCAGCTGGTGGAGCGGGACAAGCCGCGTTCACCTCTGCTTTGCAGAAGATGGAATTAATTCTCTCTGCGAGGGGTGCAGCCATGGGCTCCAGCAGCAGA
>NW_010116243.1:6645-8299 GCF_000699245.1 Pterocles gutturalis
CCCTTCCCTCCCCGGCTTTCCCCAGAGCAAACACGACAAGGTGCAGAAGAAACTGGAGTCGGTGGAAAAACAGCTGGAAGAGGCTCAGCAGCTGGTGCAGCTGCGTGAGATGAAGATCAGCGGCTCTGGAGGAGGTAGGGGCGTCCCTTCGGGGGTGATGCATGCCCTGGGCATCCAGCACAGGCACCCCATCGGCGCAGCAAAGCCTCTTGAATGGGCAGAAGCAGCTCTGCTCCTCCCGGCCCCGGCCACCCCAGCGTGGTTTTGGCACCACGTCGTTCTGCATGGCTTATCCAGCAGGAGCTGGCAGCGATGGCTCTGTCGTACACGGCTGCACGGGGCTGGGGATGCAGGCAGGGATGCAGCCAGAGGGGGCTGCTGGCACTGCCCAGCGCTCCTGGCACCTCAAAGGGTGTTTGAAGCATTTTTGGAGTGAGGAGGAGGCTGCTGGGATTGGATGGGATGGGATGGGACAGCATGGGATAGGATGGGGTAGGATGGGAGGGGAAGTGCATGCATGCTTTGCCTAAGGCGGGGGTACACGTCCTACATGAGCTGGAGCAGCCCTGGGTGCACAAAGCAGAGCTGCACCCCACGGCGTTTGTGCCATACAGGAGCCACGGTGTTGTTGTGCATTTGCCCATCAGACCCTGGCATGGTCCCTCGGGCTGGTCAGGGCTGAGCACCCCCAGCACCTCTGGGTCTCTCCGTTCGCAGAGGACGAGTGGCAGATGCGCTTCGACTGCGCGCAGACGGAGATCGCCTTCCTGCGGAAGCGGCTGGCGCAGCTGGAGCAGCGGCTGGAGGCTGAGCTGGGCGCCAGGACCGCCCTCGAGCAGAAGGCAAGTGCTGCTGTCCCCGGGCGCCGGGGGGGACAGGGACTCCCTGGGGTCACACCGAGGAGCAGGGATGCTGCGGGAGCTGGGTCTCCTCTCCTTGCTCCCAGCCAGGCGAAGCTTCGTGGGGCTGAGGCTGGGACACGCAGCCGCTTGCTGCTGATGCTCTCGAAACCGGCTGTTTTCTGCTGCTTTGAGAATGAACACCCCAAAGCTTCCTTCAAACTTAAAAAGTCACATTTGCACCAGAACGTGGCAAAATTCAGCCTTGATCAAGCGTGAGAGTGAGCACAGGGTGGAAAGCAGAGTGGGATGGTCTCAGTGGTGGGTCCTGGTGCTGATCTGGGTTTTGGATCCCGGACTGGGCTGTGCTCGCAGGATCTGCCAGGCAAAGCAAGTAAAAAAAAAAATAAAAAATCTGGCAGATCCAGAGCTGTGCCACAAGGGGGGAAAAAGCCCATGTGCTTCCCTGAGCACCGCTTGGGAGGCAGGTCATTTCCCTTAAGGGTAAAATAAAGAAATGAATATTATTCATGGTACATTAAAAAGTAATAAGAAAGGCAGCGCGGTCTGAGGACCTTGGCTGGAGCAGAACAGCCCATTTGCTTTTGGATAGTTAGTTTGGAATTACAAGCTTCATTAAGGCAAGATTTTGCTTATTTAAAATCATTCCTTAATGACTCCATTCTCTGGCTGGCAAGAGCTCCGTGTGTCTCTCTGCCCCAAACATGATCAGCATCCTTGGGGGGATCCAGCTCCTTCGCTCCAGGCGCTTCCTTTTGCAGAGAAACCGAATCAGGCGTCGGCCCCTGGGCCAG
>NW_010116244.1:0-852 GCF_000699245.1 Pterocles gutturalis
ACCTGGGGTGGGAAAACATAGTCCACCACATCCCAGATGTGGGGACCAATGACGCTCTTGTTGGTCAGTGTCAGGCCTTTCAGCTTCACTGAGACCAAGCTGATGATGCTGTCCTGAGACTGGTAGCCCTTCTCGTAGAGGAAGACCCACCTGGATAGGGGAAGGTGGTGGGTGAGCATGGCCACCAGCGCTCATCCGCAGCAGCCCCAAGTCCCAGCACATCACTGGGGACTGGGGCTTCTTCTACCAAGTCTTAATGGGGTGTTTATTTGCCAAATTTCCTCCAGCTGGATGAGGGACGTGTTGCTGAGCCCTCCCACCCTTTGCCCAAGGCATGAGGTAGCTGAGGGACCTGACTTCCATGGTGGGATGATTTACTTTGGGGACTGGGACACATTCTGTGGTTGAGGGTGTGTGAAGGCAAGTGGAGCAGGATGGCCAGCAGCCATTTGGAATTAAAGCCTATGGCAAGTTTGCAGCTTGATGGGCTCGGTGACCCTCCTGACGCACTTCATAGGCACTCTCCAAATATTAGTGCCTCCAAGGCCAAGACAGGGCTAAGCCTGGACACAGCTCACATCCAAGGCCACTGTTCCCCATCCAGCAAAGGGAACCACAGAGCCGCGGCCCTGGGTGCAAGAGGGCTCCATGAGCAGGGTAGGGGACGCTTGGCACAGGGCTCTCCCTGCATTTCCCAGCCCATCACGCAGCCATTAGGGCCAGCTCCTGACACTATTTAACCTATGGCATAAACGAGCTGCCGCTGGATTAACTCTGACACAGGGAGACTATAAACATGGGCGAGCAACCATTTTGGGCGGCACGGAGCATTCCCGGCACTAAAAAAGGAGT
>NW_010116245.1:0-1085 GCF_000699245.1 Pterocles gutturalis
GGAACTTCAGCAGGCGCCCGGTGAGTCACCGCGGGATGTTGGAGGGGAATTCCCCAGAAAACAGCATCACACTGAGAAAAGGGAGTTTTGCGGTGGCCCAGGTGGCCGAGGAACCGCGTGTCCCCCCAGGCTGGGTGGGAGAGCCGTGGGGCCGGCTGGCAGCGGCGTTCCGCCAAAGCCCAGCTCCGGTGGGGCCACGTGTCTGCCGTGTCGCTCCCGTGGGATCGTTGGCGTGGGGTCGTCCTTGGAGGGGCTGGCGTTCAGTCCTCGTGTTCTCTCGGCTCCTGCATCTGGAGGGGTCAGATGATTTCCCGGCAGAGCCGTACGCCGACCCGGGGAGGAAACCCGCCGTGCTCAGGAAGTTTTGATTGCTGCCCTTTAAAAAACTGAGTTTATCTAAAGGGGGAAAGAGCGGGTGACTCAGCTTGTGTTTCCTCACTCGATAGATCTTTGCAGAAAACAAAAGAACAGAAAAGCCAAGTTTTGGTTCTGGAGGAAATGATGAAAGGCAGCGAGAGAATGCGGCAATTTCCTAAAACTGACCTGTGCAGTGGTCATTTTATCGGATCGGGTGTGGTGTCCTTACCCGTAAAAAGAAAATAAATCGGCACCAAGGAGACAAGTGGGCTGTGCTGGGCAATGCACTGGACGGCTGATGGACACACGAAATAATTTGAACTTGAGCTGGTGTTTTGGAAACTCTGGGTGTGTTTTAAGCCAAGAGCCTGTTACAAACGAAACCTTCGCTCCTGTCCTGTTTTTCATGGGGACACGTGATTTCCCACGTCGCCAAGCCCCTGTTTGGTTTGTTGCTGCAAAATTGTTCCCCGACTTCCAGTTATTGCAGGACACGGCGCTCCATGGAAGCAGCAGATGCGTTGTGTGTAATAATTACGCGGGCTTCGTTAGCAGGGAGGTTTCTTGCAGCAGGTTTTTGTTGGGGTGTGTGTTCTCTGCGTGTTTGGGGTGCATCACGGTGTGTCAGCTCCTCTGGAAGCAGCGTGTGGCCGGAGAGGATCGTTGGTGATCCTGTTCACCTCCAGTGAGCCCTCCCCACACCTCTAGCTTTAAGCCTGGCTCTGGTG
>NW_010116246.1:0-41952 GCF_000699245.1 Pterocles gutturalis
AAAAAAAAAAAAGAAAAAAAAAAAGAGGATCTGGTAGAAGACAAGAGGCAGGAGGATTTGCCAAGGCTTTTCAAGGATAAACAACTTTCGTCATTGCCACTCTGATGTTAGGAGCAATGACACTTCAGATATTGATGAGAGAATCTGCCCTAGCTTAATTCCACTCTGTTCTGAGGGGAAAACTCACAGTGAAGTCCAATCAAAATCAGAAAAGTGATTCTGTATAAACAGGATGGGAATTTGTGTTCATTCCCTCTCTGCAAAGGGGCTTAAAGCTTACAAACAAAGCATTCTTCAGACAATTCAGACCAGAGCCTGAAAGTCATATCTGGTTCTTTCTCTCTCACATTTTTATGCTGTTTTAGTGAACTGTAAATACAGTGTTTGTAAAGGGCGTTGGATTAGCAGCATCACAGACTGAAGTTCTCTGTTTATATTCAGAACAGATTTTGTTATAGTAATCTTACCCCTCCCATCCTGACCTTTAAGTGCCTCCCAATAAAGAACTGGAGACATAGCTCCAATTTCTGAGAATTTGCTGTCTGATTAACATAAAGGTGCACAACTACCAATTAGACCAAGGCAAAAGGCCATTTTCCCAGTTACAGAACTGAGAAAATATGTAAAAATTAAAACAATAATGTCACTGTGACTAAGTACGTCTCACCAAGGTAACAATTCTATTTTCTGTGGTATGTTTGGAAGAGGAAAAAAAAGTATGGGGTTGATAAATACTAGAAATGAAGATGTCACATTAACCAATATTGAAGATAAGAGTCTGGACAAACATTTTAATAATCTAAAAATTTAAGTGCTAGCTACTTGCTTTGTTGGGAACTTGCAACTTGGAACAGTTTTGATGTCTGCAGAGAGACATAGGAATGCAAGTTGACTTCTAGAGCTGAGGCTTAGAAAAATCAGCTGTGGTAATCCACAGAAACTGGAAACAAGGCAGCAAAGAGAGAATTTTGCCATAAAGCTCAAGACACAGTCTCAGTTTCATTAACCTTTTATTAATGGTGAACATTGATGAAGAAAAGTTTATGTCAAGCTAAGGAGATAGATTCAGGAGAGAAGTCAGGGACCACAGTTAAAACCATTTCAGCAGGTGAGTTAATCTGTAGAGAATATTGGAGAGGGATGCAGAAGGAGTACATTCACAGCTAGGGAACTACATAATACAAGCAGGTACAAAGACTTCTCAAGTGCCCGAAACAGAGGCAGTAAAGATTGAGCAAGATCAAGCTTAGTGGCACATAAGAGGCAGTGAAGAGATTCCAGCTCTGCTCCCAGCTGCAAAGGAATTACTCTGGCCAGTTACTTATTTATGACTCAGTTTCCTTGGTTATGAGCACCTGGCATGGGTGTTGCAGAGATTAGTCAGCAAATGCTTGCATAGTAATTTGAAAACATAACATAATATGAGATGGTTAACTTGTAACTGGTGTAGGTTAGCAGCAACCAAAGAGGAATCTCCTCTGAGAGGTGACTGGCCTGTCAAAGATATCTAACAGAAAGTACCCATGTCTGCCACCAGCCTCGGTAGGAAGACCCAGTATAACTTAATGACTGGGTTTGCCTCTGTGCCTCAGATATGCTCCTACTTCTTTGTTTAGGATGCTTTAAACTACAGATCTATGAGTCTGAAGTTTGCACAGCTGCTGCTATATTTTCTCAATCTGACGTTAGAATAAACTTAATCAAGAAAACCTGCAATGCTTGTTAAAAAAAGGATAGAGAAAAAGATGAACTATTTAAAGGTTTCTTCTGTTCTTTTCCATTTTATATATGGTCTTTTCATTTCTATTTAGATTCTTAGATAACAAATTGACTAGTATCCGAGTAAATGAATTCTTGTTCAAGAACGATGGAAACATTTTTCTCTATATAAAAGTGTCCCGTTAAGAGGAGAGGGCCATAAATCGAGTCCCATTTAATGTAGACAGGGCTACAGTGATGTTTATACTGTATGACCATCCCCCTCCAGGCCCTTAAGAAGGAAGCTCACTGCAGAGACGTGAACAAACACCCAAGTCAGGAAAGTAAGTGACTTAGCGATGTTTGAGCTCCAAACACTTGTTAATGAACATTCTCTATTTTTATGGCATCCTTTCATTTGGCACTTTTGCTGGATTAAGTCAGTATCATACTGTGTTGAAAATAATCTGTTTATGCTACAGTTGTGTATTGTGTCCAGTTTCATCCTGTTCACATGCAACTCAAGTTCATATTGCTGCTTATGCTTGTATATGATCTATAGAAAAGCAAAAGATTTCTGTTGTAAGGATTATCAGTCTAGAGCCTTTTAAATCAGAAAAAAACATAAGCTACTTATTTCTGTATTTAAAGGATGTCCTTTGTACACATGCATAGAAATTTGAGGTCACAACAACCTTTCATTTTGCCTTGATTCAAAATATCCAAACTATAGCAAAGGTGAGGCAGAAGTCTCTGGAGTAAACTGTGTATCCTAGAAAAAAACGTTTCTTTAAATGGAAGGTTTACATTTGCAGAATTCAAATACGTGCTCCCATGGTCTTTTCACAGCTATTTCTTCAAAAGCAGCATACTCTGTAATGAAGAACTATAAAAAAATTAATCTCACTGGAAAAAAATCTCCTTTCCTGCAAAATTTCCTATCCCTTGCATGACTCCACTCCATCATTTTTATCTTGAAAAAAATTTAAAAAAATCTCTCTTCGTGTTTTCACAGAGATGATTTTCCATATGATAAGCACGCTATATAATAAGATCACTTAGAACAGATACACACTTTACACCACTTCCATTGTAAAACAACCCAAAACCCACATGCTTTTTTTCGATCACTGCTTACTGAACCTCATTATCCACTGCTATCTGCAGACTTTCTCATGTCTCATGTATTGTACCATGGACATAACCTGCATTACTGTACAACGCACATGATTCATGTAGCATATAGTGACAGGTTTTCCCAGCATGGATCACAGCTGCTGAATGGCACTTCATTTGGCTTAATACTTCTGCTAAAATCCCCCATGTAGAGCTTCCTCCTGCACTTTTTTAGAGTACTGGGACTTTTTTTTCTGAGTCTCCACAAATTCTAGCTCAGCAGAAGACAATGTAAAGAGCAATACTTCTTGCCTCACACGTAATGACAGGCGATCTTCACACATTCTCAGTCACCTAAAGGTGACACTCATTTCACTGCCCAGTTCTCTATGGGCTCTTTCCTGCCCCACCATGCCAGAGACTGAACTAGCTTCTCTGCTCTCACCAAGGTAGGTGAAAAGCTTGCTGTCTGCGTTTCTCAGCACTGGTGGCCATCTCCATCCTCCTCATCTGACTCCAAAACTATGTTTAAGACTATTAAAAACATTTTTTTTTCACTGCATTTTCTTCTTCTTAATTTGCTTTAGTAGGTAGCTCTAACTGCTACAAAGTTAACAGAAGAAAACACACCAATGCTGTTTGTATTTTATTTGTATGGGACCTTATTCCTTCCATCTCAGAGTGATTTCAGTACATTTTACATTTCATTGCCTCTTCTTGCTCCCCAGCAAATATTACCATCTCACCAAAGTAATTAGAGCCCTTTATAGCATGAAGCTACAATCTTCCATTATGTTTCGACACATGAAAGTTGGATGCCATTTCCAAACTTCATTACTGTACTTGCTATCCCCCGACTGTTAGGGCAAAATTTAGAAAGTGTTAACTCCAGATAGCAGTACTTGGTGTAGGTTCCTTCTCCACATCCTGGTTGCTTTGTTTGAAAGATTTTTATTTTCTGTGGTTTATTTGCTTCCCTTTTCTTATGGATGAAAACCTCACCTGTTGTTATCTTTAAAATGGACAGCTATCCAACAGCTACAGAGTCTACATAACAACTGTCTTCAGTGTTTTACAGGGAGAGGTAAATCTGGTCTCACTTGTGCTCTGAAACCATCATGACTTCAAAAAGTTACATTACTTCTATTTTTAATATATTTTCTCAATGACTGGTTAGAGTTACAGCCAAACATCTGTACAATTAGAAAGAACTGCTTCACTAAAGTTAGAACAAATTTAAGGTAAAGAATCGTAGCAGTTGGCCTTAGCAAGTCACCTAAATGGAAAACTTCAGGCCCACTCCCCTTGGCTCTCTCCCAGCCCTTCCCCACTCCAGTGCGTACCATGGTTACTTCACCATTGCAATTTTGGAATGCTTATTCAGGGCTTATTCATATGATAGTAAGCAGAGCAAGACAAAACAGCTGGTCTGTAACCAACGACACAACAAAAGTTATGTCTGGCATTAGTCTGAATGAGGAAAGGTTTTTTTTGTTTTGTTTTGGTTTTTAAGAATGAGTCACCATATGCTTATGCATTTGAAACACTTCACCTGAAGCAGGAAAATTGCTGTACAACAGCTCACCTGGCACGGCTTGAAAGCTCCAGCCCGTATCTCAGTCCTAAATGATCTTTCTTGAAAATACCACAGGAAAACACTGATTCATTATAAAATAACATTTCTATGTGCACTTTTCATCTGAGAATTTTAAAACACGTTACAGACATTAACACAATACCATGAGTCTCACAAATCCCTTGAAAAGTATAAAATAAGCCAGGTCCATAGAAGTCGCCATATCGGATCTGGCCAGTGTCTCACTTAATCCAGCACCCTGTCTCCACCAGACAAGAATAAAACATTAAATATAGCATGTCAATGTATTAAAGCCTACCATGTTGTCCCTCAAAGACAGCTGAGCACACATGAAAACAGTAACCTTGGAGCCTGCTAACTCCAGTTCAGTAAAGAAGGATAATTTTACACAGAGGGGTAACTGAGTCGTCTGACAGTTTCTAGTGCAGCCCTGTTGGTTTTGGCCCAAACTCAAAAGTTCTGTGTGTTTATGTATGGATTTCAGGAAAACAAATGTCATGGTTAACTACTTACAAGAGTGCTGGGGGAGAACCAAGTATCAGTATCCATAAAGATAACAGCAAATTCCTTTCATGAACTCATTTGTGTGAAACAATTAAGTTTTCCCTGCATTCTTCCGAGCTCTTACACCGCTGAGGAAGTCATGCAGCTCAGTCCCACCTCAGCAGTTCAAAGACTCCTACACTGTAGCCCATGCTTGCATGTTTTGATGGCATAATGCATCTAAATACCGACTAGAAACCTCCTTCTGCCCTCTCCCAGTGGAGTTACTTCTGTCCCGGAGGAAACCGAAACCAGAACATTGGCTTCTAGAATGGGGTAAAAGAGGAAAGTTCAGCTGTTTGTTCAGAAACCTGCTCCTATCCAAGCAATAAAGCAAGCCTAATTGATTTTAAGGCAGGCAGGATGTCCCAGAAATTTCATTACTTTGCTGAATTGGCTGCTGTCTTATTAATGTTCATCAGACATACAGAGGGTGGGGTGGAAAAACGGATAGTTGGCTGAAAAAATGTCTGCTGGACATAAAAAATGAATGAATCTTTTACACAATACATTAAAAAAAAAATCCTGTGCAGGAATTCTATGCTTAATGTCCCCAGGTTTGTTGCATACTCGTCTGCCACCTGCTGCCCTGGCTTTCCCCAAAGTTTCAGGGACAGGGACTACATCCCCAAGCTTTCCCAGAAATGAACACTGTACGACTAAGAACAAGTATCTAGCCGACCCATGGCCTGACCTGTCCAGAAGATAGTATGATTCTGGAAAACTGCTTGCTTGGATTCTCCTTAACGATTACGTTATCACTGCATGTTCTGAAGAACATCACCCTTGGCCCTCATGGCCCCATCCATCTCAAGAGGTATCTTCTCTCTTGATGGGTGGGATTTCTCAGCAAGGATTAGCATGCTGGCTCTGCTACCATGGAAGCTGGATGTAAGAGAAGATCTCTCAGACTGTCACCACTGTCCCAACTCCTCCAGGGAAAGAAGGAGAGAAAGTAGAGCCAGGAAGATCATCTTCAGGGGGTCAAGTGACTAAAGAAATACCGAATTCTACCTTTTGAAACAAAAAATAGTGCCCGCTGTGCAAGTCAAAACAAAACACATTAGCCCTTGAACAGTATTGATTCTGCAGGGTTACAAATTGTGAAAACCAGGGAAAACTTCTTTTTGCACTACTTTTCACCCAAATCTCTGTGACAACTGTATGCTTTCAGTAATTTCCTGGGGTAGAATTTCACTTTAAAACCAACTACACAGATAATCACAGCCTTTTTTTTTTTTTGGTGCTGATTTTCAAAGTGCTGATATCCAATATCTCCTGGCAGAACCACCTTACAATGACTGAAATGGCATCTCAAGAACTGAGGCACCTTTATTCACAATTCATTTCTGAAACTGGGTATAAAGCAATTATGAAAGAACGTATGTGTGTAAAACTACAGTAATTTCATCAATACACTGCTTCTACAGGTGGGGTAATTCTAGATGCCTTCCTCTAACTGGAAACTGCATGTCTACCTGAAAGATTTCTATGACTTTAAGAAAAAATAATTTATATTTAAAAAGGACGCAGATATCAGCAACAGGAAAATACTTACAGGACATCATGGACATATCCCATTTCATTCATGGTCTTCACAGACCTATCAGTATTTATATCATGCTTCTGTTTCAAATTACTTTGCTTGTAATAATATATACTAACATTTACTTTAAGGTTGTTTTTCCTCACTGTAGATTTAGTTCTTTTGCTTAACTAAATCAGAATGAGCTCATTGCTTCACATGCAAGCAAGGTGGTTCACCTGACAAACCCAGCTAGGAACAGAATAAAACTCTACTTTTTTTTAAACCGATCATAATATATTTTTTATAATGGAATTTTAAAGGCTTGAAAACAACATTTCATACACTTGTGATCTATTACTTGTCAAACAAAATCAGGAAAAACTACATTTAACACCCAAATGTTCTTTAGGAAAACTCCTTCTTTCCACCTCTAGAGGAATGTTCTTAATTCTTTCTAGTTGACTTTGTGCTTCATGAAGCAGCACAGAGCCCAGTTTCTGCCCTTTTCCCTTTGCCAGCTCTACCCCTCATGTACCTCCAAAGTGATCCAGGAAATTTGTGAACAGCTTTGTATTTTGCATGCACATGGAGAAAAGGAGAACTCATTGCAGACCAGAACAAGAAGCAGAACATAGAGAACTTACAAGAGCAGCAGCATAAGAGTGTGTTTCTATAGAGCTGTGCACAGTTTTTACAAGCCCGCCCAGAACATGTCTTTTCTAACTGCATTTGACACACTTAACCTGCTACCTGAGAATCCAGGGGACAACTGCTGCTTCAGAGTGTCCACTACTCACAGGAACAGAAATGCCATCATTATAATTTTACATCTAATGAGCAGAATAAAAAAGGATGGCTTCCTCTCCTCTGGCTCTAAAGACTGCAGCCTAAAAGCAAGAAACTTTTTTTGTGGCAGTAAAACCAGGAGCACCAATTTGAACGCACATGGGTAGTAATGCTGTTGGAGTAAGATGGTACAAATTTCATGTATCAGTTTTTCTGACAGCAGAAAATCAATAACATTAGGACTGAGGGTCACAGCCTTTGTAAAGAGTTACATCAATGCAAAAACAGAATAGACAAAGCCAAAGAAGATTATAACCGCAGATATCCCAAGGGACAGATGAAATCATGGCTTATGATGGTTTTAAAAACATAAAAAAGTTATTCCCTCAATCAAACCCCAAATGCCTTGCCTCCTAGTTTTTCACAGTTTTTTTAATTAAGAGGTGAAGATTGCAGTAAAAAATGCTGCTACATTTCACTCAAAAGCATGAAGTCTCTTAGTGAAAAGAGTAAGCATTCTCCTTCTTGCAGGCATACTTCTGTAAAATCGGTACCATAATTACTGCTCAGAGTTAAGCTTGTTGGTGCGGGCAGCAAGCTTCCACTTGCAAACAGTAGCTGCAGAAAGAGTGCTCCCTGTCATAACAGTCACAGCTGAAATTTGGCACAAAGAGTGGAAAGAATGACAGCTGAACAATCATGGCAGTGAAAGGACTACCCTTCTACTCCTGCCCCAAAATCCCTGCGCAGGAAAGCACTTTAAGGATTACCCTTCAGCTCCACAACATGAAATGCACTAAAAGCTCAAGGAACTTGTATGCCCGTACCAACAGGCCAAAGCTAGGTCCGGTGACCCAGATAAACCTATCCTAACACAGGGAGGCACTGGTGGATGGGCCATCCCTGAAAAGCAAAGGACACTGACTGCCCCCCACCCCAAAGAAGCAATTGGCTGTAGAGTGCCAGGTTCTCAACGCATGTAGCATAACCACAGAGGCTGAAGCACACAGCCCATCTGACCGAGCACTGCTGCTGTAGCTTCTTTTAAATTCTCTTCCTTGTTAAGTTCTCACCTGTCTTGTTGGTAAGTCATGATATTGCAGTATGAGCCTGGTGTTGACGCTGTGACTCCATGTGTTGCCAAGGGCTGCTGTCACACAACCAGATTCCCTCTTCCCACTTCCAGAAGCTCCTGAAGATAAATATGAAAGAAATTGCATCAGGACTGTGCCACAGAGAAGTGTTCAGCATGGAAACTCTAATCAGTCATCTCAGATAATTTCCTAAGCTAGGTAATCACAATTGGTACTTAATAGATGGCACTATTGAATTTCACATGATGGCACACATGAATTTCCTACCTTTCTGATTTATTTATACAACTGCAGTGTGAGTTCTGCATCTCGCCCTCTGATACCTAGATAAAGTGCCAAGAATTAAGGAGATGTTGCAAAGTAGTACCTATCTTCTTGGAGAGACCAGTACATTTTCTAAATATCTGGAGGCGCATCATGCATGTGAGACACTTGCCTTTTCCTCTTTAGATATTCTAACCCCAAGCAAACCAGCTTTCTATGGGCACAGAGGAGAGGGATACAGGCCAGCAGAGTGATGGCATATAATGGCATAACAAAAAGAGAAGCTAAAGGAGCAGAATGTGGTGCCACAATACCCTGATCTGAAAATGGGAATGTTGCTTCATACCATCAGGCATCCTACGCATTTTCTAAGATTTGCAAAGTAGGGAGCCCCTTAGCTGTAAATACCATTCTAGTGTCTCTGAAATCATATGAACTTTATATAACCCTGAAGGGCAATGCACTTTGCTGCAGTCAGCAATGACAACATAGAGAAGTATTTTCTATAATGCCACATTATCCAGCTTGCTCAACTTCCACTGCACCTGAGCTTTCTCGTATTGAAATGAGAGACCCCCACATACACCCATGTACATATGCAGCCGGATAGGTGCCCGAGACTTTCATATTTGCTTACCACAAGTTCTATGTAAGATTAACAGATAGATGGGTGACCTGCTTGTACTTCAAATGACACTTCAAGAACAGAGCAAGACAGACAAACCAAAGAAATTCAGAAGCAATATCCCAGTTGTTACATGGGCATAAATGACCATATGCAAGTTGAAAATTGAACTGTTTGAGGCAGACAGTCCATACTGTTGAAAAGCGATGAGTGAATGAAAGTCAGATTTAAAGTTGGGGAGCTTCCTGTCATCTACCACACCACACACAAAATTGCTTCCCCAGGACAGTCATTAAATCTTTGTTGACCAAGACAGTTGAAGTTAGACCAGACACTTAACTCTGCAATACGAAGCCTTGTGTTTCAGTCAAATTTATCAGTAATGCAACACTTAATGTTGAAATTTAAATTATAAGTACTAGGTTTTGGAAGCAGTACTATACTGAGATGACAAAGTCATCTCATGGCCCAGCAGAGCTTCTGGAAGATTCAGGTTTAAAATCCTTCATGGCTTTTACATTTGCAAGGTTGTGGGGTTTGTTACCTTTTTCCCCCCAACTATTCAGAGCAGAAACATAATTAATTCACCAAAGTTTTCATTTTGGAAAAATATCCAGTAAAGGGTAAGACCAAAAGTGTTGGCCTGCAGTAATAATCATTATTTGTATCATTGCCAGTAGCTTGCAAGCAATGAGAAGAATGCTGTTTTTGGCTGCATTAGGCAGAGAGGAGGCTGGAGAGAAGGGCCTGGAATGATTGCAGTGCACCACAGGACTCAGCTAAAGACCTCAAACCTCCCCCCGGTAATACAAGGTTCAATTAACATCAACTGGATTTTGATTAGGTCTTTAAATGTTTATGGTCTACAAAAGCAATGAGTGAAGCACCTGATTCAAGCCAGTAGTCTGACAGAAGTCTGGACTCTGTACTTGTCTGAATTACTTCCCACATCAAGGTAACTCACTGCAACATGCACAATACTTGCTTCTCCAGAACAACTTCTGTTCTAATCTGAAAACACACTATAGTTGTGCCATCCAGCAAGGATGGCTGCTTTTCTTTCCTCAAAACAAAGGTATTAGTATCTTGATAAGCATCAGACTTCCAGCCAAATAAGTCATCACAGGAGCACCTAACTAGGAGTTTCAGTATTAGGAACACTTTTCTGTTAATTAGTCTAACGCATCTCTGATGGGAAGGTGGATGTCCTAACAATGATAATTTCTCTTCATCTATGTTTTGAATTTAATTTGCCAGAGGGAGGAGAAACCAGGTTCAAGGGCTAAAGCAGGGTGCTGGGAGGTCTGTATTCCATTCCCTTAAAATGACTTAAACAAAGTTACTTAATTAAATTCATTAAGATCTACAAACTTTTGATTTTGTGCTAACACCACAAAAGTAAAATGCCATTACTGTACAAACGGCCTAAGGGAGAATAAAAGACAGTGAAGCAGCTTTAAATTTTTGCAATCTTCCCTTTGTCATGTGGAAAAAGCTGGGAATTTCTCCTATTGTCAACACCATCCTTCTTTCCCACCTGCTAGAACTGGGTAGGTGTCACAAAATTCAACTGAGGCAGCTAAGTGTGAGTTCTGGTGGGTGTGGAGGTATTCCCCTCATAGCTGGTGTGACTGCACCCCTGCATGCAGCTGCAAGCCACCACTCCACACCACCAAGAAGCAATTCACCCACCACTGCTTGGGGGCCTCTGACTACAGACAAAAAGCCCAGACATTCCAGAAGTAGCTACTGATGGAATAAAACAGCCGCAGAAGTCACATCCAAACTTCCCTCAAATTATGTGTCTCTGCTATCAGCTAACAGAAGGAGTAACATCTTGCTGTTGCAATCCTGAGCTGGGCATTTAAGCGGTTAAATGTCTGGAGCCTGCTGATATGATGGAGATATCACTCCATAGCAATTCCTAATTCTGCATTCCTTCCAGGCCTAAAACCTGTCCCAAAGTGAACAGATGTGCTAGAGGTGTAAGGCTTGTGGCAGAACAAGCAAACTAATTGCTGTCATTTATTTTATTTTATTATAGAGGAGAAAGCCCATTGTACCATACTGTGTCAGCCGCTGTCTGAAGAGGGCTGCTTCTGTGACCCACTTTCAGGCAAATCCTCTTCCATGAAGTTATTCAAATTTATGACTCTGGTACAAAGCAGTTAGTAAGCCTAGAGCAAATTTACAATGAAGACTTTTTACAGGGTGGAAAGGAATGCCTCACAGGAAAGGTTTCCATTTTATAAGGGATCCTCCTGCAAGCTGATGCATTAGGCAGACAGAGAGGCAAACCAACAAGAAGTGAAGTAAACCAAGGGGGAAGCAGTACCAACTTTGCAAAGAAGTTCAAGGGCAGTTACAGCACATGCTTCATTCCTTCTCCTTGCTCTAAACACAAAAAGATAGTAAATGTCTCAGAGGAAGGAAAGAGGATATGTTTAGAAAACAATTTATATTCAAACACGGCCTTAAAAAAACCTCGGACTTCCTTGTTCTGTTATTTCAACCACCACTTAATCATTAATGAACTGGACAAAGGATGTGGATAAATAATACTGTTCAAAGAGAGAGTGGTATTTTTCAGCACACATTGCCTCATTCTTCCAAACCCTGATATATTCATACTTAGAGATGGGAGTATTAGACCGCCCTTGTCCCAAGAAGAAAACAGGCCCAACCTGAACCACTTCAGAGGGGTAAGGAGCAAGAGCTCCCAAGTGTGACATGAAGGTGATTATCCATGCTGTGGAGTGGATGCTTCCACAGAGCCAGTGTGCAACCAGCTGCCGGGCAGCAGTTCCCATCCCTCCAGCCTGCTCAGAGCACAGCTCTCACTCCAGTCACTGCTGGCGTGATGGTTTCTGCTCAGGACAAGGGAGATACAGGGAGCACAGGGACTGGAGACAGTAAGAAATCAGGGCTGATAGGCAGATGAGAGAAAGGTGGCAGATCTCAGTCTATGGATGCAGTATGTGGGAAAAGGGAGTGGGTGTCCAGAAGGACAGAGATGGAATCCCAGCATGGAGAGGTGAAGGTGCATGCTAGAAGGGTGGAAGAAGACCCTGAACAACCCCCTGCTTTCTATTTTCAGATCCAGCTCAAGTAAAATTAAGTGGTAATTTCAGTTTCTGTAAACACTCCTTCCTTCCTCGCACAAAAAGAACCACCATTAAAATGATCTTCAAAGGGCACACCAGCAGACAGGCCAAGGAGTGCACGAGGTACCTGTTCTACCATCTCCTGTGAAATTGAACTCTTCAGGGCACCAGCAGAGACACCAGCAGAGACTGCATCTATTCTGGATTGCAAGCATAAAGGAGGATCTTGCTGCTTCACTCCCGCTAAACAGCTGTCACAAGTGAAAATAAAATTTCTTGTGGTCTGAGTCAAATGCAAAGTAAATGCCCCTCCACAACCAGGGGAAAAATAAAGCAAAGAAGAAAGGGTGATTCTTCAACTGAGGCCCACAGTACTGCTTCCAGCAGAAGAGGAGGCTCACACTGGCCTCCACTGCCCTGGAAGGAGTTGTTGGTGGAACTGGGCAACACTTGGCCCTACACAAGGGCTAGATTAATTTTGTTTGTCTCTCCTCATCAATGCAATTAAAACAAATCTTCTGCAAGTACCTTCCTTATCACTGAGATGAATGCCACATATAAGCAGTATAGGGAAAGTGGGTTTATTCCTCCTTCCATTTTGCACTGGAGGAATTAAAGCTATTCAGCTCAATACTGATTCTGGGATTATTCTATTATGTCCAGTCAGAGACTTACAGGAACAGATACGGTCTCAAAGACCTTCTCATCCTCTAATTATAAGGAGGTACCATTTTAAAGACTAAATCTTCATGTGACCAAGTCCCAGTTGTTGCAAATACGGCTGAAGGGGATTTAATCATAAAGGAACTTCAGTTTCATTAGTGTCTCATCCTATGAAAGTTAGGATAACTAGACCAGTGTCTTGAATCAAATAAAACAGACTTCTTAAAACAACATTTTAAATGCAAGCAGTACTTGCAGGCAGAATGTGACTATACTCTTTATTTGAAAAAACAATCTGTTCCTTGAGCAATGAATTCCACCCTTTCCAAATTCTCATATAGATCTTTGTCTTTCTAGATGAAAGAGTCATTGCCTGGCAGGTTCATCCCCCCCCACCCTTTGCAATCTCTGTCAATTTGGTAATTCAAAAATCTTTTCTCATCAAATGCAAAAAAGGGATTGATGCACAATACGACAGTGAAATAAGAAAACAGAGAAGCAACCAGTCCCCAAATCTTTTAAATCTTAACATCAAATCATGTTGATAAAAGCCTGATTTATCAAAAAGGAGAAAAAAAAAACTCTCCAAAAGCACAAGGAAAATATTTATAAAGAATTAAACTTACAGAGCTCAACAAAAATGGCACACCATGCAATAAGAATGAAAGTACTTTCCCTCTTGCTCAGGCTGTGCAGCTTTCCGGTTCACTGGCAGAGCTCATAAAGATCACTGCTTTTCACCTGCATTGCATTTAGTCTGTATTTTTCGTGCAGATCTCTAACAATGACACCAGAAGGGAGAGAAACAAAAAAAAAAAGAAAAAAAAAGAAAAAAAAAAAGAAGAAAATAAAAGAAAAAAATCCCTTCACCTACTCAGAAAGTACAAAATAAAAATACCTGATGGTGGAAAAACCCATCACACAGTGAAAAACACCCCAAGGGAAAAACTCATATCTGTGAAGTAACTAACCACAGCGCCCTTCAAACTCCCACGCGCTGACTTCTGCAATTTTCAGCTCTTCTCCACAGCATTTTCTTTAGCCAAAAGGTGACTCTGATTCTCTTACCCTATAGTAGTGACCGTCTCACTCTCTGTGCTGGTCAGCCCAGGTATGTCCCAAACTCTTCCTGTCTTATACTCTATCTTCACAAAACTAACAGAAAATGAGTGAGGATGAGAAAAACTGGATCCTTTACATTAAAGCCATGGCCCTGGCAGTAGACAGCTACTTAGAACCACCATTTGACATCACCCACTTGAGACAAAGCACAGACCAAAATGCATATCTATATACACACACACACACACCCCTACCAAACACAAATGACTGATTTGTATGAACAGGCAATAAAGCAAACGTTGCTCCCCATTCCAACTGTACAGATCTGTTTCCGTTAATGGGTTATGCAGGCATATCAACAGCAGAGTCCGGTTCATCTTAGGAGAAAAATCAAACCTTACTTTCCAGAGCACAGTATTGCCTTCATACAGTCTTTTATTATTTAGGACATATGGCAGGAAAACCAGTTGCTGCTGTAAGAAATCAAGCTAGGCCACAAAACCAGCCATGTAAACTTTTAAAATGCTGCTTCTCCTCCTTGTATTAAGAAAGGGAGTCTGGCAATTTTACTCCCTAAAACCACCTAGTTCTAAATCTGTGCAAACACACCCACCCTCCCCACTCCAGCTTACTTCATATTTTAATTAAAAAAAAGTAAAAATATTTTAGCTGGACACTGAAGTTGTTTAGCAATCACTGATGTGTAATTTAGTTTTCCTTTTTTTTTTTCCAATAGTATAGTCATCAAAATATACTTAGCAAATGAAGCAATTAAGTTCAAACCCCTACTAATCCCCTGTTAAAGAAAACCAGTTTCAATGAAATTTTTTTGACTACCCCTAGTTTGTAGCTATGTTACTGCTGCAGCAACAGCACTGAAGTGCCTACTACAGATTACTACACTGAAAAGACTGCTCCAATTCAGTCACCATCATCAAGAGACCAAAAACTGCCACTTATAGACTCCAGCTGCAAAGTTCTGATGGAGACAGCAGTGAATGTGACAGAAAGGGAATGAGCTTACTTCTCATTTTGAACAACACCGTTTATTTATCTCATATGCCCCAAATCAGTGAGTTTTCACACTTTTTTAATTTATCATTATATTTATGTGTATCTGTGTACACATTCTGTGTAATTTTTACAGTGTTAATCTGATACTAGGTCAAGAATAAGGTTGTTTCTGCTGTCTTTTTTCCATCCATTCATTATTTCTATTGTGACAATTCCTAGAGCTCTCATCTGCGATATGCAAACCACTATACAAACAGAGAACCTAAAGACAGTTCTTGACCTAAAGAACTTCTTTTCATGAGAACTCCAGTTTAAGAGTCTCTTAGCTGCTGATGATTATTCCCCACTTCTTACAAGGAATCTTCCCTAAGGGATGAGAGAAAATAAACCAAAGTATGTGACAGGCCAGCAGAACTGTACATAAATAAGGACTCTCAGCATTCTCCATGAAACATTACAAGTTTTTTCAAATAAGTAATATTAACCATTACTCTCCCCCAAAACAATCAGCTGGCACCTCTATCCAGGTCAAGATATAGGAAGGCTCCTCCAGAGAACTGGACAGATGCTGTCTTGTTTTTAATCCCACATCACCATGCCCACCGTTAGCAGCGTGTTTTGCACCAGAGGATCTCATTCCCTGACATTGGTGAGTTCATGTAAATTCTGTCTTGAGTTACGAAAGAGAGACTGAGAGAGAAGCACACACATGCTAGTACTGAGACTGTTGTCTGCAGACCTAAAAAAAGAATTGACATTAAGAAATGAAAAAATCCCTGTCAAGAAATTTCTTGACAGACAATCTACCAGGCATGACCAAAATGGTCAGGTCTCGGGAGATTTGTGGAGGTGGGAAGACAGCTGGTGGTTTACAGCACCTGAAACAGGGCCCAAATCAGGGAATTGTGGAGTCAAGATCCTTGGGAACAGATACTTCCTTTTTAGCAGTGTAAATCTTCTGACTCAGTGGCCTGACAACATACTGCAAAGGGATGAGCTTCCGGCACGCTATTGTTGCTGCATTGCTGGTGCGACTGATCGAATGAGCAGTGCTTTGGTGAGAGGGATGGCGAACACCAAGTAGAAAACAGTAGTTAAGTCAATTCCTTTCTGTAATCAAGGATAGATTCTTTACCCCTCAGCTCACCCTCCTTCCCTTTCTAATAGCACTTTTTGAGAAATTTCCTCTTTTTCTAAAATCTAGAATTGTACTAATTTAAACTACTCTTTTAGTATCCATAGTGCTTCCCCACGTTGCTCACTACTAAAACTTAAAGCAGCTTCTTCCATATAACCTCTCCTATGCAGTCACTTCTTCCTGTCTCTCAAAGACCAGAAAATAAAATCCCAAACCATTGACCTAACAGGGTAAAAAAAAAAACCCCAAGCAACCCAGATCTGGAATTATGCCTGCCTACACATATAAACAATGCATAGGTTGAAAAACAAAGCTTGCCCAATCATGGCATCTGGCAATGCTAGGGCCCCGTGAACCAGAAAATGCTTTTAATTATCACCTCACCAATCATGCTACAAGTTATTGCTGTATTTTTTTGGTTAAGTTCCCTCAGGGAATTAAACAGATCACGATATTAATCAGAAGGCATGTAGTAGGGAGGGGGCAGAATGCTAGAATTACACATGTGTAGGTCCCTTAAGGCTTGAATAAAGAACTGAGATTTAGAATCCCGCTGTCAGAGCAACTGAAGCCTTGCATGCTGCAAGCCTTGGCCCTCTGACCTACACAGCCATGGCATTATCGTATCTGATTTTCCCAGGATGGTTAATCTCAGCTGCTAAACTTCATCAGTCTCTGCTAGTGTTTACCCATCATCTGGATTTGCCACTTCCGAACTTTGCAGGCTAGAACCAAATGAGCCAGCTGTCACACTCTTCCTTGACAGGGGAAAAAAAACCAAACCCCTACATAACAGTCTGAAGTCTGGAAGCCTAAATGTCTGAATCCCAGAAAGGCAGAACAAAAACTAATACATCTGTGGGGAGGAGACGGAGATGTAGCTCGGAAACTGCAGTGAGTTTCAGAATGCAGCTCACAGCAGTATGGTCATGTTACAATGCTGCAGTCTGAGACACAGACTGTATTCCCATAGTCTACACTTTTTTCCATAAAATACGTTCTGATAAAGAAACAGTGTCTTGGCAGCTTAGCTCTCGTACCCGCAAAACTGACACAGCACAGGCAAAAGCAGCAGTAGTCCATGCAAGGTAGGAGCCAGTCTGCAAATGAACCTTAAATTACATCTCAGAGTCAGGCCGCGGAAGAGTGATGAGGGTAGGAGGGCGAGAGTCGAGTTTCTGTTGCACGATCGAAGCAGCCAATAAAAGCACCAATTAGTGCTAACATACCCAAGGTGTTTCTGACACGGCTGTCCATTTCCCAGGGAGTAGGCTGATGGTATGCCTACATGGCAGACAGAAAAGGACAGTGGGCGTATGCAAGCTAGTTTTAAATGAGCACTAAGGTCTGCCTTGGTAAATATATTCTGCTAAGAAGCCACAGAGAGCTTTGTGCTGCTGCCGGCAAGATCACTGCCAGCACCTGAGTTTACTCAATCAACACTAGCACTGAAATGCAGCCGGCACCGTGGTGGACCTTTCTCAATATATTCAGCATAAAAAACTTCAGCAAATAACAATTTCTGATCACAGCCTTGTTCCATGGATTTGAACTAATGAATTAAGTTCTCTGTCCTTTTCACTGCTGAGCACGGGAGTATTTCAGTAGCGGTCCTCTTTCAGGATCATTTTCAAATGTAGTGAGTGATGATTTCTTGATACAGAGGGTTCAAACATGCAAGAGTCCGGGGTGGGGCTGTTAACCACAAGGACTATGTTTAATAATCAATGCTAAACTGTACTTTAAGTTGAGATTTTTTTTTTGTATGCACACCGAGCAATCTGCTTTATTTTTCATGATGACCATTGTAATTTCTTTGAAAATTTAGCCTTCAGCGATCTTACCACTGATCCCATAGATTACATTACAGCAATTCCCTCTAGGTGTAAATAAAAACAACAATCTTAGAGCTTGGATCATGAGCCATTGTTATCAAAACTGAAATTCCAGGATGAAACTATTCTCTTTCCGCCTGCAACATGGAAACAGAGGTCAGCCAAACATTTGGGGGCTAGAGACGACTGTTTGCAAATTACAGCTGTTCACATCTGGAGTTCAGATTTGGCCAAACTCTTAATACTATCCATCACAAAAACTAAACTGAAAGAATAATTTAGTTGTGTGATTAGGAACATAAAAGTTAGGAAACATTAAATGTAAAAAATGCTATGTGCAGCTTTAACTCTGCCATCAAACGCAGAACAAGGGACTCAATTACTTCTCACAACAAATATCAGAGTTGACTGTGGCACTTCTTAACTGGTATTTAACCACAACTCTGCATTTGCCAATACAGGTCTCACTGGCTACATCTATTTCTCGGCACAGAGGGGCCCGTGACACAAGCTGAAAGATGCAAGAAGAGGCCCATCCACTTCTCTTCTCTGAAGAAGTGCCTTTTGGTTTGGCCTGGCGAACCCTACGCATACACAGAGGCAGTATATAACATGGAGGACATTAAAATGACTGAGGATTACAGAGGTCTGGCTTCGCTCTATGACTGACACAGACTTTCCAGGAGGTTCTCAGCAAGTCATTCCCCCTCTTCACAGTGCAGTCCTCTATCCTGGAGCAGAGGAGGTATATGCTTTTTTCTTCTTCTCATTCTCAAAAAGAAATGACTCACATTATCTGAAACTAAGCAAATAAATTCAATTTTGGACAACAACCAAGACTGGAAAATTTCATCCCGATAAGCTTTTCTGATTGAAGACAGAGGGTTAGAAGGGAAACAGTTATACAGCCTTAACTATAGGAGGTTCCTTCCGTTCCTGTTATAATGCAAAATATTCCAAGATGTGCCAAGTTTTCACTGTAGTCAGCATCAGGCAGCTACACAACATCGAAGTGCTCTGTAGAGAGTAATGCATAAATCCAAACTGATCTTCTGACTGCAGTGACTCTTCTCTCCTGAGATGTATTACATTTTTTAAAGTCAGTGAAAAAATAAAAAATTGCAAAATATCACTATTAATCCTTGGACTGCAAAATGGTTGAATCCTCTAGAGGCCAGTCAGGGCCAGAAAAAACTTTTTTTCCCTTTTTCCCAGATTTGGGGGAGCAGGGGGGAGGGCAAGGGGAAAGGGAGAGAGCAAAGCGTGGTTGGTTTCAAATAGCAACATTGTCCAAAAGGGTGAAAGGGAACAGATGGCCGTGGAGAATGCAGCCTCAAAGCCCTAAAGAAAAGGGCTATTTTGATAGATCTTGCTGTTTCCTATTCAAGCATGAACACTCTGGCATGGAGAGTTAAGACGATACAAGGAACAACCTCTGTTCCCAGCAACTGACTATGGGCAACTGGCCTCTGAAGCTCTCTGAGAAAAACAACGTGAGACAGACAGACAAACAGATATGGCAGCAAGCCCAGATCTCAGCCACCAGGAAAGGGGAGGGGGGAAACAAACCGAAAAAAAAACCTCAACCAGAAAGGCACGAAACAGCTGCCTTTTCCTGGCTCCAGCGCAGAGCATTAGAAAGAGCCTGTCCAGCCTTTCTCATCTTCCTTTTCAGTGAAACTTCTTGAAGGGGTCACCCTCAAGCTGTTGGTCTTTGCCCTGAGGGGAGGTGAAAGAGAGGACAGAGCAGAGCTCGTCTGGCTCAATGAAACCTGCTTCCTTTAATCACAAAGACCTCCCTCCAGCCAACGAAGAGGAACTCTAAATGTAAAAAAGCATAATTAATGCTGGATTTTTGCATGCAAAAAGCTTGAGAAATTTGAAGTTGTGGCTCCCACAGTACGTGTAATTTGTTTGCATAGTATACAGCAGCGAGCCATTATGTCCGAGGGCAGGGAGAAGTGTACTCGCTGTGGGAAACACTGCTAATGGGCGTCCTGACTTTTTCCATCATCCCGAATCAAGAGAGTGCACCAACAGCTGTTTTGTTCACCAACTCTGGCAAGTACTACCAGGTAGAGATTTCTGTTTTGAAGGGCAACTTCACATCCAAACCCAAAATTTAGAGAGAGACCTAAGCCATTAAGCATAATCAGGCTTCACTGTCGAAGGAAGGGATGAATCTGAGTTTCTGAATGTCTGATTTATGCACCATTTTAATTTTTCAGGGCAGAGCCTGATGTACTGCTTCCCAGATGACATTTGCCTATGGGCAGAAGCACTGAGTGATACCTTCCCTTTGCACTGTAACCTAGACCAGAGCAATGGTAGTTTCACGCAACAGTTGCAGGGAGGACAAGAGGGGGCAACTGGGATAAACATTAACCATCTTCACAATCCTTCCCCTAGGCAGGAAAGTAGCTATCATCCCAATTTTAATATCCTCCTTTGTAAAAATCATTGAAGATTATAATAATAAAGATAATAAAGAATTGTGGGTGCTCACATACCAGAACTCCAAATGAAGAAATGCAAATGCAACATACTGATCCTATCTGTGCCTTTGTTCCCTCATCTGTGAAACAGCATTTGCTAACTTTAGTCAATAAATAGTAAATGTGTAGAAAAACAGACACTAACAACAAATCACCTTGACATCCTCAGGCTCTAAAGGAATCCAAATTATTATCAAAACCTTAGTTTTCCACAATATGTAAATAGTTTGGTTTTTTTCTTTGTTTTCACAAAGGATGGCCAATGTAGTCATTACTAGCTGTAATTGTTAATTTGTAACTAAATAGATAGGATCTGACTAGTAGAAGTAGTCAAACAACAAATAAAATACCTTATTTAAGTTAGAGCAGATAAAGTTCATTTTCTTTTTAACCATGAGCTTCCTGAGACTAACTGCTCCAGGCTGTATTTATTAAGGGAATCTCAAATGTGGATTATTGTCTAAGTATTAATGAGCATTGAACTTGTCGATTCACTTTTCTTCCCTATGTTTCCTTGAGTAAAGTCAAGCTTGTACTGTTACCCTATAGTTTTCATTCTGCTTTCCTTTCAATCTACAACTCCTGCTGTTCACTGCCAGCGTAACAAACAGCGCTCACAAAGTGATTCTGTCTTGTGTGCTGCAGGACAGGTGGTCCCTCAGCATATTCCCACACATTCCAAATATTTTAAGTATTCCACATCTGTTGTCTAAAACATTTTTAGTTCCCTGCAAGAACAGTAGGAGATGAAAACAAAAAGTTATATATAACATAGTAACTGACCTTTTATGCCACATGAGCTCTCTGTCATTTCAGTGAGATGATAAATTTCAAAAAAGAGCTCAAACTTCATTTATTATACTGTATAACTACTAAAAATTCTTGCAGAGAAGATAACTTGAGAATTAATTTATGACAGCTGTAATAGCCCAGATGATAAACCTGTGTGTGTGTGCTTTTTTTTTCGTGTCCACCAATCTATGGTAAATTTTAAAAATTAAAGATTTACACATTTTCTGATCATATAAACCACTCTATCTGCATTAAAAAAAAAAAAATCAATTCATCTCCCATGTACCTATATACAATCTGTGTGGGATTATTAGAAGTGCTCAGTGTTGGCCTACAGCAGGTATGGAAACAATGCTTTTTTTTTTTTTTTAGCACTACAAGAATGAACTTGATCAAATGTATTTGAAAAAGACATGACTGCAAGTAATTCTCAGTGATGAAACTGAGCCACTGGTCAAGATCAGAGACCAGGAAATGAAAAGCATTAATTGCATCTTAACTACTGAGCTACTATTAGGAGCAGAAAATTAGTGCCCAGGCTGTAACTGGGATAGGTGGTGAGGGCTAGCATTTCTCTTCTGGCTGAAAGCGTTCTGAGATGGCAGCAACTGGAGTCTGGTTTGCATCTCAGTGCAGAAGCTGGCATGTCTTACTTTACCAGCACTGCAGTTCCACTGGGTACTGACTTGGTGCAGACCGTGACAGGAGACTGTCCCCTGCTGCATGACCAATGTCATTTCCAACAATACAACGGCATTCCTTCAGGTACTTTGCCAGCATGACAGCACACTTCAGCTAGGAGAGCTGATACCTCATCATATGAGTTATTAGCAGCACAAATGTGACCTCCATAGCTACGCAATATAAACAATAGCAATGTTTTTTGTTGTTGCTGTTGGTTTGTTTATCGTTTTAAATTAAAAAGAAACCTACTGTTCTGAGCTACAGAAAAATGTTATGCGGGATCTCTATGTGACAAACCCAAGACTATGCCTCAGGGAAAATTATGCCACTGTGTGACAGTGTTCAAACAAAGCACTGCTGAAACATGCAGCAAATGTCTTGGTACTTCCCATGGGGTCAGGACTGAAACTTGGGCATTTAAGCAAAGTTGCCTCAATTCATTTTGGAAGACAACTACCTTTGTCCAGCCCTAAAACAATGCTGACTGCAAGGCACCGTATCTCATTGGTGCATAACGGCATATTGGATATGAATGAGAACGTGGACATCCTTCACCAAAAACACAATTGGATAAATAGCGCAACAGACCCATGAAAACAAGGACTAAATTTTTAATAGTGCAGAACTCATTCCTCTTACCATAAGCTCCAAGAGGCCTCCGATGCCCTTGTACTACAGTGAGAAGTGGACAGATAAGAGAGAGGAAAGACGGAGAGCTACGCTGAAGTGCATCACTGGGCACCACAGCGGGAGCCTAAGAGATGAGAACTGTGGGATTTTCACCTCACCTGCAAATCCTACCTTTCTAAAAACAATTTTGAAGCACAGATGTTAGCATGCTGAAATGCAAAGCAAGAAGATGCCAAACGCTGAAAGATTACTGAAAAGTTAGAATAAAAATTACTGACAATTATGTACAAAGATTCATTTTTCATTTTTGTTGTGCAAAGGATTTCACCAGTCAAGAAAACAATTTCAGAAGAAAATTCAGCATGTCCAAAGGAACTCATACAGTGGGTTTTAGTGAAATGCCTGCTAACAAGGCCTTGTACTTGTGAATATACTTTCTAAACTTCTAAACTATACTGAAGTCTTCTAAAGAAAAAAAAAAATCAGGTAAAGGTTAATGTATTTTCACTGGTATTACAGGAAAGAAAACATCGAGGAAGGCATGAACTATATTCCAGTACACACACAGAGCATTCCTGTGTCAGAGGATGACCTTACACAAACAGAAAAGCTTCAGCAGCATATGCTAGCCCCTCAAACTGCCCTATTCTCCCTGCAGTCCATACAAAAAAAAATTGTGGGGAACTCTCTAGACTGTAAATGCTTCAGGCAGTCTAATGAACGCTTGGGTAGAAAGCACTTGTATGCCATTACATGATTACTGTAAATGCACAATATTCTCTAATGAACAGTGCAAGGCTTCACAGGTAAGCGTGAGCTGGCTTCAGAACAAAGGGAATTCGCCTGGCACTGAAAAGTAATTTCTGATACCTGAGAGATCAGCTGGGTTCCCTCACAAAGTCTTGGATGGTATCACCTTCTGGCTAGGGCTTCATTAGCTCTTCCTTGTTCAGTTATGTTTTCACTTCCACGTCAAACTCTGCTGAAAAGCCATGGGGTGCAGAGAGCAGCAGCGGTTACTAAGCAAGGGACAGTCTTTCCTCAGAAAACTAGGGTTCATCCTGTTTCTTTGCATGATGCTGCCACAGTGATGTTATTTCATAAGAGATAAAATACTTTTAAGTCACTGATGATCCCATAGCAATAATCAAGAGTGTTAAACTGGAATCTGAATAGTGGGGGGACATGGAGAAGGAATTGGGCTGAGTTTGCCTCTCAGATTTCCTCTGCAGTCCCAGCAATCTCCAAAACTTGCCAAAGAAATTATATGAGAAAATATCCAAGCTGTACAAATATACTTCAGGACATCACATACTGTCATTCCTCAACCAGACCTCACAATATTTGGTGGTTTTAAAACTTCAGTTTCTGGAGTCAATTGATTATGGAAAAACTCCATGGCTTCCTATGCAGCCTTCTCCTCTGTCCTGCACCCAGCATATAGTCATTTCTCTGTCATGATAAGTTTGAGACTGACTTCAAAAGAGTTGTGATTGCATCCCTAAAGTTGAGGAGTCAAAAGGCAAATAAAAAGATCTCCCAAATATATATCTTTTAAAACTCAGTTTTCTGACCCTCATGTGGAAGGCTAATCCTAATATTCAAGACTGGCAATATTGATGCAGTTATAGCAACTTCAGGTGCTGGATTTGTCAAACTCATTTTGCTATTTCAATTTAAAATATATGATAGGACCACTGCATGAATTACCTTTTGACTGTAAGTAGTCATGAGGTTGCTATGTATTTTGAATCTGTCTAGCTGCAGCACAACAGATACACTAATTCTCTTTATCTGCAATGAATTCCTCTGAAATCTTGTGTTTTCTGTATGTGGCTTCAAGAGTCGTGACTGCATCAAGCTGAGACCAGGTAAGGCCGCAGGTAACTCCAGGCAGAGCACTCCATGCTTGTGTCTTATTCCCCATGCTAGAAACTTACAGGACTTTTAAAATATACTCTTGTACTGTACAAGTAAGACAATAAACAGCTGCAAAAATAGTCAAGACATCAATTCTCCAACCTCCTGCAACTCTAGAAAGAGCTGTCAACACTTACAATTTTCACTTCTATTTTTTTTTTTTTTTTAAACTGAAGGCAGATGTCATCTTGTATAGTAACTTCACTTATTTCCTGACAGTATCTCTGGAAAGACAAATGGCATCTACAAATGTTAAGGATAATTTCTCTCATGTTTTTAGCATACAAGCAGATTATTATTCATATAAGATGGTTTGGTCTGGGGTCTACAGTCCCTTCACCCAGGTCTTTAAGGAAAACACTAAATAGCACTGGCCCCAGTAGTGACCACTGAGGAAGGCCACCAGCTGCCCAGTGGAATTTGAGTGACTGACTGCTACTCTCTGAGCTCAGAGAGCCTGATAATTTTCCACTACCTTCTAGAGCGTCCTTCCAGTCTACTTCTCTCTAATTTTACCACAAGGACACTACAGCAGACCATGTCAAAAAGACTTGCTTAATGGAAGATTAAAGCACATCAGCTCCTCAGCCCACCTCCACCAGGCCAGTCATTTCATCATACAAGACAATCAAACTCGTGAGCCACAATTTGCCCTTGGTAAATCCAGGCTGGCTGTTTCCAATCACCCTCATACCCCCACGTGCCTGGAAACCTTAGATGAGATTACCTGTTTTAGCGTTAATTCCAAAAGAACTCTGTGGTTTTGGTGTCTTATCAAAGAATGAAAGACAAAAAACAAACCTCATGTATACTCCAGCTAAACTTAAAAATCTGTTTAAAATGCAGATAGTTTTGACAGATGATTAACTAAATAATGTCAATCCCCTACCTTTCAAGCACAAATTGTCAATATTTGCAAGTAAAACAGAAAGCTGTAGACATAGGATTTAAAAAAAAAAAAAAAAAAAGAGAAACAAGAAGAAAAATCAACAGCTTGTTCTAAATAAGTTTACTCCAGAACCAAGAATATCATGAGGGTGTTTAGGATGACTGGGTTGACAAAGACGAGTGGATTCAACTGAATGTCCATGCAGTCACAGGAGAAAACCACATGCTTATTCTCCTTCAGCAATCCTCTTTATGTATTCATGAATCTGCCATGGGAACTAACTGTATAACCTTATTAATCCCTTTCCCTGTGAATAGTGTACTTCAAAAAAAAATTGGGAAGCATAGCAAGATTGGGAATGATGACCAAGTATGCAAATTTCTGCACCCTCATGTGCCAGAAAATTGGCTTGGCATTGAGACACTAAGTACTTTTTATACACAGGTCCAGATGTTAAGCAGACAGCTCTGATGCAGGTTTCCTTCTGCTCATTCTGCCAAGGATTTTGTAGCCTCCAAAGACATTCAGGAGCTGTGATGGGATTGAGTTTCCATGCTTAGGTCAGTTTCTGGCACCAGCAGATGCGACAAATGATGTGACAAACTGCATATGATGTTTTGGTGAGGATTTAGACTTCCAGCTTATACCTAATAATATGGTTTGCAATGCTCAGAATCTCCTACATTTTACTAGAGACCTCTCCTTTTAAAGGAGAGCATGGAGAGAAGAGTCACAGAAGCCCCAAAGTTATAGCAATTATATTGAATTTTCCAGTCCCACATAAAAATTGGATAATGTAGGCAGTGAGCAAAAAGGATTAAGTCTTCACACCATCACTCAGAATAACACAGAGCAGAATTGCTTTTCCTAGTGAAAGGATAGTGCTCTTAGTCTAAAATGTTTTTTTAAGGATTTACATAAAGTCCTCTGGAGTTTCAGTGATATTCTTATTGCTCACTTCTAGGGACAGCGCCTACACAGCAGCAGCAAGGGACCTTTGAGAGATACACTTGACTCCAGAAAGGAAGGGACAGAAGTCAGCAAGTTCTGCCACTAACAGAGCATGCTCCTCAATACGGATGTTATTGCCCGTGCTCCATTAAAGTGAATCCTGAACTCAAAATCTCACCTCCTCAAACATAGTAGTTTGTTTGCCCTTCCAGTTCTTTGCAGACTGAAGAAGACTTTGCTAAAATAATTATACGACAAGCTCAAATGGTCACACAGTGCTGATCTGGAGGCATTGGTGGCACATTTGTCTACAGTGCTTCTGTCCTAACTCTACCAAGCAGAACTTGTGCTTTCCTTTGTGCTATCCACAGGTTAGGAATGCATTTAGATTTCACCAACACTCAGCCTGCAAAAGCAGGCTCCACATACATTACTTCCATCGTTTCTGCAGAGCTCCGTTCCCCTAAGAGATTGCAATACTTGTCTTTGCCACTTTCTGCTAAGCTGGCAGCAATTCAGTACAGCTGGGCACCAAGTCTCTGGACCCACATAGTCCGGCAGCACTTCCCCCCAGCAGTGCAGGCTGCTTACTGACAGCTTCCCCACTCACTGCACTGGCTTTCCACTGAGCATTAATGTTCTTTGTCCTTATTTTCAAGTAGGCTATAATCCATTGTGTCTGAAACACCTTCTGAGGTCCTGAGTGAAGACACTGGTTAATAGCCCCACTCCAGAGGTAAACTATAGCCTCCTTTACTGAAGTTCATCCGTGCAACTTTATCCTTCTTGACTCTGAGATTGCAAAGTTAACCCCTGGACTTTACAGTTTCACCACCTGCTAGGCCAAATGCAAAGAAGTACTTTCTAATGTAGATAGCCAGCAGTGTGCACATTTACATCAAAACGTCACCATAGGCAAACTCCACACTGTACAGACAGGTGTTCTTTTGCGAAAAAAGGGAAGAAACCATAAAGCTGCAAAATACAAACTCTATCTAACACACAACTGGAAGTTGGTCTGGTCCTACAATGATAACTGTCACACAAAATCTTGAAAAGCTGCAACTTGCGTTGAAAAATAGCTGTATTCATGTAAATGAAACAGCGAAAAAAAATTGCAGAAAGTACTATGTCACACTGTCCTAACTTGGTAATAAATAGTGCTATACAACAGTTAAAACTGTACTATGTGACACACGAAAAAAGATAATATATTGCTTTACTCTCTTACTTTCACCAGGGGAATGGCTACTTGGCTGATGACTATGCCAGTAGCACCCTGCAAGGACTGTTCCCTTGGTCATGACATACCTCTATCCTTTCTACACTGGTGTTGCACTGGAACTTCTGAAGATTCAACAACAGAAGTAGAGGTGACTGGCTAAGCTGCACATCCAGTGGTCTGAAGCATGTGGCAGTTTTCCAGTAAAATGTAGTCGCCAGAAAGTAAAGCAAGCTTAATCATTGACCAATGGTGTAATTCCAGGCATTCCAACTTTATATATACATTTAACTCATCCTCTCCAAAAAGCAGCGCTGTAACTTCGCTATCTATCTTGGCATCAGTGAAGCCACCTGACTTTTGCTTCTGGAAAGCAAGACCATGGGCAAGTTCACTCTTCCTGATGTGACAAAAAAGAAATACAATGGGAAGACCATCTATCCCACAGAGCAAAACCAGGTAACTCCTGCATTTGCACCTCTTCTGGAGCTACCTATCCTACCTTAGGCATACACACTTAAGATTTGATTACATAACGCTTTGAAACAATTCAAATTTCTTCACACTCAGGTTAGGAGTATGCAAAACAAGTAACTTGAGCTCTCTGGTGGAGTACAATCCCTGGGGATTTCCACATACGCTTCTCAAGCAGAGCTTGTACCATAGTTCTGAGCCCTTGACTTTGAAAAGCAAATGAACAAGAACACTGATTAAAAAGTAGAACAATTATTATATTAACTTTGTTACCAAATAACAGTATGATTAAAGATAGTATCAACTTGACATGCATAAGAAAGGACTAAATATGGACTAAGTAGCATCTTACTGAATGTGGCTAAGCAACTTGATTTTCTTCCTTGAGAAACCAACTTTGATTTTTGCCCTTACATAAGCTCTCAGAAAAGCTCTACACTGGTAGAAAGTTTTTGTAACATAAAGGCTGACAGGTGGCCTAAGTGAGCTGAATGTGAGATTCAGGGCTAACCCACCATAGCACAGGGCCTTCTCTTGGAAGCTTACATCCAATCTCATACGTGATGTGTCAAGAAAAAGTTGAAGGCCCAAATAATGTGGAAAGATTAATTTCCCCTGTAAAACAGAGTCTAGGAAAGTAGAAAGATATATTTATTATCGGCATGTTTTCAGCCCAGGAGAAAAATACAAAAGCATACATAGAATTGCTCTTTGAGGATGCTGCATGAAGAAAGACAACTAACCTGCTACCAAGCCACAGGACACTTGGAAAGCACAGAGTCTAGTATCAGTGACACTGTGTGGAGTTCCTGAAATAACACCACTGAGGAAGAGAAACATTTTTCCTAATGGCGATGCCTGTGAACGCTTCATAAGTGCTGGATCTCATGTTAATGATAGTTCAAGGAGACTGTTTTGATTCATTCAGATATGAAGTGAGTGTGCTCTATACATACACATAAATATTGTCTAGACATATACATCCACTACAATTCTAAATTAAACAACGTTCTTCATTTAATTATCATGCTATAAACATGATGAAAAGAAAACTGTTTATGAAGTAGTAGTTAGGAAGGTGCCTCCTGGATATTGATCATTAAAACATTCTCCATTACTGTCCATGGAGGTACACATGATGGGAGTCTTTTTGCATGTTAGTATCTATTTAGACAATCAAAGCCTTCAGCCAGAAATGAGGAATGTCCAGATATCTGGTACCTACTGCAGGCCAAAAATTCTTCAAACTCTTTTATGTTGGTTCTAATGGATGAGCTTCAACCCTCTCAGACAAAGAAATTACTAGAAGAGATAGTAATTGCTTGAAATAGGTAACCAGAATGGACTGTTCAAACATTTTTTAAGAAGGAAGACTAATCCTCAAAACAATTTGTAAAAAAATTAAATGAAAATGAGTCATATGAAATTAAATAACTGGTTCTGCAAATGAGTAATAGGATTTCCGTAATTTACTTTGGAACAATAAATATGTGGGTTTAAATTTTGACCTTGCTAGCATCATCAACATAGGTAAAATAAAGCTCGTAATATGTGGTCAGCTCAAAAATGAGGCCATGTAGCTATTTCACCATGCACTTCCCAAGTCACACAGACAAAAATATCAAACTACTACGTAAACCACAGCAGAATTTGTTAAGAGCTTAAGAAATTCCTCTTTCCAAGTTAATTAAACACAATTTGTTGTTAAAGCAACAGCTCATGCACCAAAAGCCAGAAAACAAAAGCACTTGCTTGTACTTGCTCACTTCACAAAAGCAGGATATTTGGATTCAAAACTTTGCTGCTGCCTGCAAACTTGTATGACAGCTTTCTAATTTCCACCTGTGGACAGGTACATGCGCCCAGCTGTTCCAGCAGGCAGTAGGATTTGTAGGGACATCTTTGGTGGCAGATCCGGGTCTAGTCGCTTGAACAGTTTTACATCTGTAGTTTCCAGACATTTCTGGTGAAGGGAAGCACATCGATAGCTTGCATCCATGGCTAACCTACAGCCGTACCCACTGTACCAAATGAACAACCTGTATACTTTGCACTCCAACATAGGCTATGCTGATAATATTTCCCAACCAAAGTTAGTTAAAAAAAACCAAAACAACAAACCACAAACCTGATTAAAAAAAAAACAAACATTCTGAAGACTTAGTGTTTTGTGAAAACACATACATGCCAGTAAATCTTCTGACAGACGCAGGCCACGTTGATACCTGCCAAGCAGATTTCCTGCAGAACCCTGCTGCTTTCCAGCCCACCCGCTGGCAGCTGGCCCAAAAGATGGCTTTGGATGGAGGACCCGGGAGCAACTTTGGAGACGTAAGAATGGGGGAGGGCATCCACGTTCACTTTTTTTTTTTTCCAAACAATATGTTGCAACTCTGAGCAGACACTTAAATTTTTGCCTTTCCATTCCAATTAGAAAGATTTTCTGAAAACTCAGGAATTATTGCACAACAGAAATACAATTTACCGACCACTCGTATTACAAAGAACCACAGGCTTAATCCTTTACTGGAAAGCCGATCAACTGCCTCTCAACTGCGCTTCCCTTTTCCCTCCCTTCTCCCCACTGTGAAATTTTCATTCTTAACCTGGAGTCATGCCGTAACTTCTAGTTTGGGAAAGTGCCACATAAGCATCTTCCAGGTCATCTGACCAGTCTCCCTACTCTAACATCCGATCATTGTTGGCCAGGACAGTGCACAAAGGCCTCTAATGCTATCACCAAATGACTTTCAAGAAGGAAGAGGCAATCTGCAAGATCCATTTACTTTATCGAAGGCCTGACAGAAGTTGGACGACAGCAGTATTGCATCTCTGACAGATTTATCAACCCCCACTTTTCCTTATGTACAGATATAATATACCTCTAGAGTACCTTAGAAAGAACCGGTACTTACTAATACTCCCATGGTACTTGACTCTAGATGTGGACATATTTTGTACATGCAATATAGGGACAGCTATGGCTCAAACACATCAGTTGTCATTCAAAGGTTACGGTGGCAAAGACAACATAATGTGTAGGAAGAGCTGCCCAAATTCGGCAGGGATACTAACAAACTTTACCATGTCCAGAACTTTGCCTGGGATGTCACCAGGCAAGGTTAATAAAAATCCCTATTTTAAAGGCAAGCACTGCCAAAGAAAAATAGATTACTTGACCTATGCTAAAATAAAGGCTTGTATGATCAAGTTTTTGAGTTTAGCCAAGACATGTTATGTCCTATCTCTTGGGAAAAGTGCCACAGGAATTTCAGTGAGTTCAAATCGTGAAAATAACAGGCTTGTGCTTCAGGTGAAAGACAGTAAAACGGTGCCTCTTTATGTCACTTCCAGTGACTGCCTCAATGCTCAATGCTAACCTAGCAGGAAATAGGATGCTTATTGAACAACCAATGCTATTCTGTACCCAACAAAAGGTTATCATGCTGATTTCAAACTAATCCTACATTATTTATAAGATATGGCAAGATTAGAGCTAGAAGCACCATGGTCATTTGTCAGTTAACACTGTCAGCTAACCACAGCAAGAACACATTCGTGAAAAATTGAAATCAGTCATTCTCCATGGGCTTCTCTAGATTTTCTCTTCAGATGTAGTGACTTATTTAATCAATAACCATTGCAACTTTGATGAAATTACAAAAGTTACCATTTTCAAATGACAGAAATACATTTAATTGTATTAGCATGGTCTCCAAATGCATTACTGTGTGGTTAAACTTGGAATAATAAAACATATTTTGCTTTCAGCTTATAAGTGTACAGTTATTGTTAGATCCTTGTTTACAGAATGGAGACTAGTATGAAAGCCATGGTCAGTGCTCATCTGCATCTCCTACATCCTAGTGTGAAGGCAGGTAGCTGATACAGCCTTGTATCAGGACACTGTCATTAGTGCAACATAGACCAACTTTAGTCTTCCCCTTGACAACATATAGCAATAGTGCTGAGTTTGGTTAACACAGCTGTATGGTATTTTCTCAGTTCAAACTGAGAGGAAAGAGTAAATAAAGGACTTTGCCAGACCACAAGTGTGTTGTCATATCCAAAGCAAAATACATGTAGTGTATGAATCAGTTTGGAACACAATGTTGGAGACTTAGGTATGTATTGGTTGCAAAAGAGCCAAATCGTTCTTATTCTAGCCATTATACTGCCTGATTTTTTCTTCCTCAGAGAAAAAAAAAATCAATTGAAAAAAGAAAGGAAACAAATAGCCAGAGTGCTTCTAGTGGAACCCTAGTGTGCTCAGGCCATTGTTTCATTGTCTACAACTGCGAGCTCACCCCCTTCAGGAATAAACAAGGAGAAATATGAGTTCATATACTGCACAGAATTCTGCAGTGAGATATATACAGAAACTTACGCGTTCTCTTGTAAAAAGGAGTGTTTTCTGGGCCAAACGCAGCAATATATCAAACTCAAAACACACCAAAGAGTTAGTGTTAATATTTGTATCAATGTGGATAATGACTCCAGAATGGAAGAATCCAGTTCCTTTCCATTCTAAATTTGGCGTCAGCTACAACACCATACACATAAATGAGATATATCAATGGAAAATATCTAATCTTGTTTTCTCCCAAAACATAGCACTGGTATTCACATCAATGTTCTTAGATCTTAGTAATTATTTTCTAAAAAGAATCAGCTAATAACTGTGATTCTCCATGTGTTAATGCTTTACTGCTTTAAATTTTATGATTTTTAAAAAATAAATTTCTTTCACAGTTCCATCTGTCATCTCATCTGTAAGCAGATAAATAAATATTTCAGATTTTATATATTCTGGCTCAAAGTTTATTTGAAAACAAGAATGATGAACACAAAGCAAAACTGTCCATATCTACTATAACAAACATCTCATGCATAAAGACCCTTTACACACCCTCTACAGTACACAATTCATTTCCTTTGATTGCCATACTTGAGGTCAAAATGCAATACCTGCTCAGCAGCTCTACAGTTGTACTGTTTAAAATCTTGGGGTAAGAAGTGAGTCAAACTGTATTCAACAACTCATACCTACCCAGCAGAAAAAATGGAATATATGTATGCAGAACCCCCCAGTGAACTCTGTCCCAAGGGTCACTTAGTTGTTACACTGAGTAGCTATCCTAAAATTCAGCAAAAACATGGTTATAGTAAGACATTTACAACAATACAGCATGATTATTAGCCATCTGTTCTAACAGTCAGAAGCCTGGGAGGTCTGGCGGGTGTCAGGTTTGGATTGGGGGTTTGGGGAATTTGGGGGTTATGGTGGTGGTGGTGGTGGGGGGGTGTTCTTTTTTAAGTGTGTAACTACAAGGCAGGCACTTGTGCTATGTTGCTGTTGTTTCTGGATTTACCTTTCAGAATGACAGATGCAAAAACATACTGGAAAACCTAAACCAAAGTTCTTCTGAAAAATACAGTTTCATCCAAACAGAATCACAAGCAAATAAAGCCTTAAAATCAGGAACTGCTCTAAGTACAGTGCAATGAGCCCTCAGATTAACCAAGTTCACAATGAATTCTAACACACAAATAAATTCTGTGTACCTTTTGGGTTTTCTGGCAAACACATCACAAAGTCTTTGTTATTACCCATATGGGAGTTTTTCACATTAATGGAATTAACATGCTGCTTTTCTTTTGCTAGCATGAATTCTTAAATGATTGCAAAGGTTCCTGAATCTCAGTTCTGCTTTCCATGTTAAAGTTGGCCTATCTAGCTGCGGCAGCCCATGGTGGAGGACACACATCAGTTCAGCATTGGCTTGGAAAAATGTGTTGCTCAGGATGCACATGTTCTCCATTTGAGCAAACCATTGAAATAAATATTTATCAACTCAGCCATAACTATTTCCTTTTAATACTGGACAGTGCTGGACAACAGACAGGAATGTTAATGACTTGACTATTCATCCTTTTTATATGCCTCATCTAATTGATTAATATCACACCAAATATACATGTGTGGGACTTCTAAGTCCCACCTGCTGCAGTATGGTAGGGAAATCTGTTCCTTGTGTTAATCTTCCTAGCAGAAAACTACATCCCACTCTCTCTGCAAGGTAAAGAGCTAAGTTTCTGTCAAAAATGACAATGTAGATTCTTCCTATGTAGCTGGTTCCCAGAGGTAAAGAAACTGCACCCTCAAGGGACCTGAAGTGTGACTCTGAATTTTCAGACACTTGTAGCAGTACCTTCACTTTTCTTCTGCAGCTTTCTCACTCCCACCCAGGAAAAGACTCCTTTTTATTATCTTCAGTGAGGTTCCATGCCAAAATTACGCTTCCCAGCATCTATTGTGCCTGCTGCTTTGTCCAAAATAGCTTTTAATAAATTGACCTCACCATTACCCCACAGAAAAACTTCTCAGTTACTTTCTGTGCCATAATGTGGTGGATGTTCCCCTTAAAAGATTTTATCAGTGATGTAATTTCCTAGTACAAAACTGCTTCATGCATTCGGAAGGGGGCAGGGGGAGATAAATCATCTAAGATCAGCACCAAACCTTGCCTCATCTCCCAAGAGTGATGAATCACGCACCCTGCTCAGAATAAACATGTCCTCAGTGAAGGCGACTGTTGGATGGATTAGATGGAAAACACCCTAACTGGAGGACTGTTTCTGTAGATGCCAGTCCAATGCATAAATAGAAAAAAGAAATTCAGTCCCTGCTCTGGGATTAAGTTGCTGTCCCAAATATATCTCAAGCCCTCCCCTAAAAACAGGTTTGTTTTTTCCCCTTTGTAATCAAGCTTTTAAAGTATTCAGATTATCATTCATCTTTGCACTGTGAACATCTCATTGCTCTCCATAGTATAGCTAATAGACAGTTATTATCTAGAAATGTGTATTTTGCACAAACATCCACTTTATTTTTGGATGGATGAAGGAAGAAGGTATGCTAATAGCAAGGGAGGAGAGGAGAGAGAAAAATATTGGAGAGCGGAGCCAAGACTGAAACGGGGTCAGCAGCAGGAAGCGGAGCGGGGTGGGGAGAGCTGAGCTCGGCAACAGGAGGGAACGGCAAACTGGATGGAGCTGGCAAAGCATCACATGAAGGAGACAGGACAGCACAAAGCAATGAGCACACTGCACTCTGGGTGGTGTGAGGAAGCCACGAGATAGACTTGATCGTGTCATTAAAACGGTGTATTTTAAATATTTGAAAATTGCAGTGGGATAGAATGATAATACTGCAAAAATGAACCAAGTACTGATTGACAAGTCATCAAATCTCTTACTTCGCATCTGCTCCAAGAAAAGTCCAAAGGTCTCACAGGTGAGACTGCATAATTTATAGACAGCTCAAAGCAACTCTCATGGTTTCCTTCTGGGGAAAAGATGCTAGCACACCAGCTAAAAAGCACAACAGGTGAAGACCTCTTCAAACTTCACACAGCAAAGAACAGTTACCTAAATATGTGCTGCACCTGTACTCCACAAACTACACTAGTTTTTTATAAGTTTCTGATTATGTCTTTTGTGTTGATCATGTTCTGTAAAATCCTCTGTGGAAGTTTTTGTAGTCCTTCTTTATCAGCTCTGAATCCTGGAGAAGGATCTTTTGTCTTTTTGTGCTTTAACAGGGCTGTGGAGATCAGCTGGAAGCTCTAAAACATCGTCACTAAATACTTCTCCACAAAGACAAGTGTTCTCACAGGAGGATCCTCCAGTTTCAAGACTACTCCCTCACTTCACCGGAAAAAGCAAACAATAACCTGTCTTCTCAGACAGAATGCTTGTTTTTCTGGTAGAATAATTAAAAAGCTTTCCATGGGTCTAGTTCACCTACCACAATTTGAAAACAAAATACAATTAATCTTTCCCCACTTCTGGATATTCTGGTTTGCCAGTTCACAGAAGCACCTCACACCTTTGCTATATGGACTTCACCTGTACACTCAAGGACTCAGGCTGGACACCAGAGAAGGCCAACAAATCGAGCGTACAGCTCTCCATACATTCCAAAAAGAGCCCTCCAGCACTCAATTTCGTGTTTTTGTCCCAATGCTCCTGTGACTAAAATATTACAGTTGGAGGCTGCATTAACCGTGATTTTATTAATTGTCTTCCTACATATTTTTAATAAGCCACAGAACAGTTAAAATGGTGATTTAATTACCTAGCCCTGAGAATAGCCCTTTTAAACAAGCTCATGGCCATAAAACACTGTTCTACCCTCTATCATTCAAACAAGGCCATGGAGGAGGTCAGTATCTGCCAAAACCAAGAGGAGATCCAGAGGCTACATTAGAAACTTCAGAAAGTCCAGGCAGGGTCTGAGGGAACAAATTAGTTACTTTTTACTGAATTTAAACCTCATTTTTACTGTGATTTTTTTTTTAGTATTATTTCACATTTTAAAGGCCATATTAAATCTATAGTTAACTGCTCTCTGTGTTTTGCAAACATGCAGACAGGTTGGGCTGACATGCCAATAACTGCTGGAGAGGTAGTCCATGCTCAGCCTGCACAAGACTTGCTGGGTCTTTTACATTGGAAGAAAGATGGCAATTTAAAATCTCTACTAGCTAAGCTCTGCAACACCAGCTATCAGTAGATTTGAAAGATTAAGAGTTTATTGTCCTTTTTTTCTTCTCTTTCCTTCTGTTAAAGAGGTACATGCTTCAAGTTCACAAGCAGTTTAGTTGTGAAAAAAGTAGAGACCTGCCATGGCAGCATCAGTTAATGAAGCTACTCTATTTCCATCATCTGAAAAAAAAGCACATTTGGTCTTCTGCTTCTTAGGCAAGCAAAAAAGTCGAGTGATATGTTCCATGAGCCAATACTTGCTGTAAGAAGTTATGCAACAGCACGAGCAGAAGAAATGGAGATATTTACAGATATCACAGTGAAACTAGACAAGAAGTTACAATCCAATTACTGCAGCATCTTACTTGCAAGTCCAGGGCTGCTGAAAATACGTTTGGAGAGCTCAGAAAAATGTCATTTGTCTTAGAGATACCACTCCTCCTCCAGCTCAAACACATTCAGCTGTTGCACATGATCTCTCATCCCACATCCACCAAAACAGAAGACATGCAAACATATTTATACTTGCTCATGCTACCTTCTATCTATCCATCAATCAGTGTCCTGTACCTGTCTGAAAGTAATGATGGACACTCATTTTCATGAGATGGCAGGAAGACACCCTTTCGCAAAGGCTGTCCCTTTCTTCCTTTTCACTGCAGTCTAAGCTGTATTTTTCCCTAAAATATCCAGTTGCCAAAGCAATGCATGGGCTGATGAAGTGAACTAAACGTCGTTCTGAGAGCAATTTAACATTTGCTTTCTCTGCCTCATATATTTGGAATCTCCAAAGAAGTGGTTTTGTTCCCATCTGGACAGTGCTTGAAAATGGGTTTGTACACTGGCCCCTCAGCAGGAGAACTTATAAATACCAAGAAGTCTCTATCTGAGCAGTTGCATTGTCTGGAATAATCTGATTCAATCCGAAACAGGCCAAGACACTGCTCAGTTTCTTTGAGAGTCTCATGTTTTTCAGAAAATGGTTTCCTACCTCTGCTCAGAGTTGCTCAGTCAGAGGCAGAGTCAGTGAAATTCCCAATATAGGTAGAAGAATACTTATTCTCGGTTTAAAAACTTGCAGTAGATCATAGCTGAAATCCACATCTGTCAATTTTGCATAACTATTTCTTAATGTACTTTGATGTCTTTTTCAGGCTGTGGTTTGTTAAACGGATAACCTGTTCAAGGAATGCCAGCTAAGGAATGCCAGGCCAGGCCTCAAGGTTAAGCAGAAGGTTCATTCTAAGACCATTACAAGGTTCAGAGATGCTAGCATAGAACTTAGGCTGCATGATGCTAAGCAGCCAAGAACAACAGCCACTCAGACAAGTGAAAAGATGTATTTTCTTTCCCTTGCTGAAGTAATGTTGTGTGCAAAAGGAACTGGTCACAGTAATGAGGGAGAAAGACACAAAGCTTTAGTGGACATGGACTACCAAAGCCATTTCCTAAGGTAAGCCCGCACTGAGCTTGAAGGGGGCCTCACAGAGAGACACTTGAATCAATTGTAGCAAGAGGCAATCCAGGCTAAACACGGGCTTTGAAAGGGGGCAGAGAGCAGGAAAAACTTAATGACCAGCATCAACAATCATTCTTAGTCTGAGCCTACCAAGACAAGGGAGATCCAGTTTCCTACCTTGGAGCACAAACTCACTGCTGCACAGAAGGCAGCTAACTTCTTCCTTCATGCAGGAAGGAAAGCTCACCAGACTTAGAGGGTGGTCCAGAGAGTGGGATTTCAAAGGACCAGGCAGAAGACACTGGTAGAAATGGTATCCCAGACTAGACTGACCACTGCTCTTAACTCCTGCACCTTCAAATTTCATCATGCTGTTTATTCCCTTTCCTTTCCTGCTCATTACAGCAGGGCAATGGAGAGGAAGAAGTTTTTAAATTGCACCTCTACCTGCAGATTCTGTGACAGGACAGTTGGCTGCTTTGCCAGGGCAGTTGTCCTCACAGAGCTCTCCTGACACGCTCAGTCATCAAACTGCCCCAGCAGAGCGACAAGCAGAGCCTGTGCTTGGCAGAGGGGAGCTAGAGATAGTTATCCCTCTCCTCTGACCAGATGGGCCCTAGATTTTAGCAGCTATGTGAAAAGGAGAAGGGATGTCTACTGATGTGCTTGTGCTGAACAGAAAACCCACCTTGGGCTGGAACATGCCAAGACTTGCCCATTTGAAAAACCAAACAAAAAACCTGGACGCTTTACATCAATGGAAGCTGCAGAGTGGTTCACGCTGGAACTGTGCGCGCGTGCACACACACACACCAGGCTTCACAGTGCAAGTGAAGGGGCTTAACAGAGATGAAAGCAGGCCTCACATCAGCCCTTGTAAGAGACCATTGTCTCCCTTTCTGCTACAGTGTTCTGTGAAGCTGTGGGAAACAAATGACCTCGGAGCCACAGCGCTGTGTGCAAAAGAAAAGGCAGGGGGATGGGGAAGCAGTTTTGTGGGAGGGCCAGCATCCTCCCTCTTCCTTCTTCCAACAGCATCCGCAGCGCGCCATCCCTGTGCACAGCACTGAGGTGTTTCTCATGCCTCCAGCTCCTGCTGTAGCCCAGTCTGCAATAAAACTGGTATCTCAGCAAGAGAGAGCAAGACAACCTTCTCCACCAGCACAAGGGGTTTTCCCACCTGGTTACTCGAGTTTAATGGTTGAAAGTGTACTGCAGACCTCCTGCTTTTGATTTGTACCTTTTCATACCAACTCATAAGGAAAAAAATGCTGCTTCATTTGGAAGAAGGGTAGACAGGGATCAAACAACAGAGAAACCAACAAGAAGTAAATGAAGCACTGAAGAAAAGGGAGAGAAGTAGCACACAAAGGAAAAAGTATCTTTAGCTGATGCTTATCCAATGTCCATTACTGAGTTTCTGGTTAAGAGATATGCTGGGAGGAGCAAAGGTGAGTTAACAGTACCCACACACGTGCACTCCCTAAAGCCTGCTGAGCTACTTTGAACACAAAACACCCTTATCTACTGTTTCCAGTCTTCTCTTCTTTTTTTCTTGCTCCTCATAACCTTCCTTACAGTCATTTGATCAATCTTTAGTCTTTTTCACCTAAATAGAAGACCATCCCCTATTATATTCAACATTGCTCTGGAAAGTAAGACTGGTGTTTGTGACCTCCAGGCTAAATTACCGATTTTACCAAGAAGTGAAGTCTAGCATTTTTGTCAAGTCCATTGGTTATTGAATGTAAATTTTTCTTAATTCATTAACACTAAACTGTGTTTTCCACTCAGCATCTGGTTCAAAATTTCTGCCTTGATATTTGGAGATCAGCCAACACTATGTAAGTAACCATGTCTCAGCAGTGCCTATAGTCAGCCATGGTGGCACTAGAACAACCAGGATGCCAGAGCTAAAGAGGATGCTCCTGGCTGCACCAGGAAGGGAACTCTCTCCTCAACCAGAAGAGAATGGCACTGGTATAACTATGTTCAAAACTACAGATGGCATTCAGCTTAGCTTTCCCTGGATTTCTTCAAAACCTCTACTAACAACACGAGAAATTTCATGCAGTAAACTACCTTTGAACTGTCTTCTTTACAGGCTGAGAGTACTATCGCTATCATTATTTCTGTATTTAAATATTTAGGAGATGCTCAGACACTTTGGTAGTGCATGGAGATAATTGCATAAGCAGAGTAAGGGTGGGGTTTTTTTTTCCTTAGACAACTCTAAAATATGTGATATTTTTAATTAAAAAGTATATGGCTGTGTTACTAACAGCAACACTAATTGTAACACAAAGTTTTCAAAAGTTAATATACCTCTCCATGATAAATTATCTTTGGTTATTTGTTTAATGCATCTCAAGCTGGAGCCAGGCTTTTAAGCCCAGCACTACACTGTCCGACTTGCCAATGCATTCAGGAAATACTCAGAGCTAAACAAAAACTGTTCTCAATTATTTTAAGTTCATAAAAACAGCTCAGTATAAGGTTCTGAATCCCTTTTTAGGTAATAGCAATACCCCTACAGCTGGAACCCAGACTACAGCTGTAGCCACCTCTCTTTCCAATGTCAACAAAATTTTCCGCTTCTGTCACAAGATTTTGACAGTTCTTACAACATCAATGAATCAAGTCTTGTGGTCTCTCTAGAAAAGCTGCATTATCCCCAGTGCACATAAAAGGGGAATCAGCAGAAAGACAGCTTTTGGGTAGTTACAGTCCACAGGTTACAATGCAAAGTGAAAAATGGAGATGGGGAGAAAAGCACTGCCCTTATAGGTCGTCAAGGGCTCAACACATTCAAATCAACAAAACTTGGATTAATAGTAGTAAAATGCTTCCCAGGACACAGAGTGAAGTAGCAAGGAAGGTGAAAAGCTGGAAGAGCCCTCAACAGCCCAAACTCTCACAATCCATCAGGGGAGAGCAGAAACCACAATGCAGCACAGATTTGTACTGACATTTGTTATTCCCTAGAACAGGATTATGTACTGTCCAATGTAACTGTGTAAAAAAAAAAATTCCAGCTTCGCTTAAATGCTTCAGGAAGTTGATGGTAAAGCCATGTACAGAAGCCAGATCTCCAGATGCCTGGTCGTGTAATTTTTGAATCCTTCTGAAAAGACTTGTGTGCATATGTAAGCGATATCTATATATGATAAGTGTGTAAGTGTTACTACATACATGGACTGTATCTGAAAGCCTGGGAACCCAACCACAGTAAAGAGATCTGAGCTAGTGTCTGAGAAATGGGAAGGTGAACTTCTATAGTAAAACTTGGCTTTTACGTACTGCTTTTCGTATTCCCTGTTCTTGGCAAGCAATAATCACACGACTGCTTTTCACCCTCCATTCAGAGTGAAACAAAAACAAACCACATAAACAGAAAGTAGTAAACTAGTAAACAGGATTGTTCACAACCTTTTGGTTTTAGTAGTCTCAAGTAGGGAGCTGTCTAATATTTTCTATGTCTCTTGTTTATGGTCCTTTCCATAAGCACCTAGGCATGACAAAGTTAATTAAAATTACTGCACAACCTATGAAACAATATTTGCTAAGGACAGTAGCTGCACAGTGGCATAGGAAAGAACACTCAAATCTTCAGAATACCTAGTTGCAAAGAACAATAAAATAGATTAAGTATAAATTTTGAAACCCAGAAGACCACATCCCTGAGCACAGTTAGACACTGCTCGTGTACTTGATGGGTAGAAAAGTATGATCATACAAACCAACAAAACTACTCTAAGAATCACTTCGATGCAGTAAGGCCAGCATAGGGTCCCCAACACCACGCCTTCTCTCTTTCCC
>NW_010116246.1:41983-44605 GCF_000699245.1 Pterocles gutturalis
AGGTCACTGTCAAACAGAAAATAGGCAGTGTTGACTGATTCTGTAAGGTTCTTCTTTTTGGTTGTATTTTCAAATCCCTGTAAAAATTACTACCTGAAGCAAGCTAAGTTGCTTTTGTTCTACCCTAACACTGGAGGATCAGCCTACATCAAAAATAATCAGGCAACAGCTAAGGTGAGCTGATACACACACATTTTATTCTGCATTTATTACCATCCATCTCAATTATTTTCCCAAAGAAAATATTCACAGATAGCTAGTAAGTTGTTTAAAGCTCTGTCCTGCAGCAGAAGTACCAATCTGGCTCTCATTTTTGTGTGGTTTCAGAAAGCAGCTGTTTGTGTTTACAGTCACAAGCAAACAATTGAACTTTTTAATCAAACAAGAGCTGCTTGGGTGCCTTTGCCCATGGCTATGGGAATCAAATCACTCTGGAAAACAGACCTTTTACAACAATACTAAGAGGCCCTCAGCGGATGCAGGGGATTAGAGAGGCATGCCTTTGAGAAACCAGGTTTATAGTCTGTAGCGCTCTCCATCCTAGGTCAATATACTGGGCTCAGCAGCAAACTTCAAACTCTCAAAAGGGCTCGGGTCAGTTTTCTTTCTTCTTCTCCCTCCAAATCCTTTTATTTCTGCATCACATGCCTATGTTCTCTTTCATTTTCCCCCTGCTGCATATGCAGAAACACAACAAAATGTTAGTTCAGATCTACTATAAAACAAAGTTAAGGAATCCAAGAGAGTATGACTTTTTTTCCTAGCAATAGATTACCTTACCTATCAAGAAAATAACATTGTTGCTGACAATTACAAGATGTGTAAGGTTTAATAATACGTGCAAATGTTAGTTTGTCACAAGAACAAGACCAGTCACTCTTTTGTCTATAAGTAAACTAAACACTGAAATATCAATGGTGTGCCTCATAAAGAGTCATAGAATGGTTAGGGTTGGAAAGGGCATTAGAGGTCATCAAGTTCCAACCCCCCTGCCATGGGCAGGGACACCTTCCATTGGCCCAGGTTGCTCAAAGCCTCATCCAGCCTGGACTTGAACACCTCCAGGGATGGGGCATCCACAGCTTCTCTGGACAACCTATTCGAGTGCCTCACCACCCTCACAGTAAAGAATTTCTTCCTCACACCTAGTCTAAATCTGCCCTCCTCCAACTTAAATCCGCTACCCCTCATCCTGCTGTTACATGCCCTTGTAAAATGTCCCTCCCCATCTCTCCTGTAGCCCCCTTTAGGTACCGGAAGGCTGCTGTAAGGTCCCCCAGAGCCTTCTCCAGGCTGAACAACCCCAATTCTCTCAGCCTGTCCTCATAGGGGAGGTGCTCCAGCCCCCTGACCATCTTTGTGGCCTCCTCTGGACCTGCTCCAACAGCTCAACGTCTTTCTTGCTTTGGGGGTCCCAGACCTGGACTCAGTACTCCAGGTGGGGCCTCATGAGAGCAGAGTAGAGGGTCAGAATCACCTCCATCGACCTGCTGGCCACGCTTCTCTTGATGCAGCCCAGGACACGGTTGGCTTTCTGGGCCACAAATGCACACTGCCAGCTCCTGTTCAGTTTTTCATCTACCGACACCCGCAAATCCTTCTGCTCAGAGCTGCACTCAAGCCATTCTCCACCCAGCCTGTATTTGTGCTTGGGATTGTCTTGACCCATGTTGCACTTGGCTTTGTTGAACTTCATTATGTTGGCATGGGCCCACCTCTCAAGCCTGTCCAGGTTGACATCCCTTCCCTCTAGCATGTCGACTGCACCACACAGCTTGTCATCATCTGCAGATTTGCTGAGGGTGCACTCGATCCCACTGTCCATGTCTCCCACAAAGATGTTAAATAGCATGGGTCGTCCCAGTACTGACCCCTGAGGAACACCACTCGTCACTGGTCTCCACTTGGACACTGAGCCACTGACCACAAGTCTTTGGGTACGACCATCCAGACAACTCTTTATTCACCATGTGGTCCAACTGTCAAATCCAAGTCTCTCCAATTTAGAGACAAGAAAGCTGTGTGGGATGGTGTCGAATGCTTTGTACAAGTCCAGGTAAATGACCTTAGTTGCTCTTCCTTTATCCATCAGTGCTGTAGCCCCATCATAGAAGGCCACTAAATTTGTCAGGCATGATTGGGCCTTAGTGAAGCCATGTTGGCTGTCACTAATCACCTCCTTATTTTTCATGTGCCTCAGCAGAATCTCCAAGAGCATCCGTTCCATGATCTTGCCAGGCACAGAGGTGAGACTGACTGGCCTGTAGTTTCCCGGATCATCTTTTTTTCCTTTCTTAAAAATGGGGGTTATCTTTCCCCTTTTCCAGTCAGCAGAAACTTCCCCAGACTGTCATAACTTCTCAGATATGATGGATAGTGGCTCAGCAACTTAATCTGTCAGTTCCCTCAAGACCCGTGGATGTATCTCATCAGGTCCCATGGACTTGTGCACCTTCAGGTTCTTTAGATGGTCTCAAACCTGCTCTTCTCCTGCAGTAAGTGGTTTATGCATTCTCCCAGTCACTGCCTTTTCCTGCTGCGACTTGAGCAGTGTGGCATGAGAACTTTCCAGTGAAGACTGAGGCAAAAAATTCATTGAGTACCTCAACCTTCTCCATACCC
>NW_010116247.1:0-253 GCF_000699245.1 Pterocles gutturalis
TGGGTGCGTGCAGTGCATCAGCGGGCCCCTGGGCATGTACCGCAACGCGCTGCTGCAGCACTTCCTCGAGGACTGGTACCACCAGACCTTCCTGGGCACCAAATGCAGCTTCGGGGACGACCGGCACCTGACCAACCGCGTCCTCAGCCTGGGCTACCAGACCAAGTACACGGCTCGCTCCAAGTGCCTGACGGAGACGCCCACGCGGGACCTGCGCTGGCTCAACCAGCAGACCCGCTGGAGCACGTCCTAC
>NW_010116248.1:0-213 GCF_000699245.1 Pterocles gutturalis
GGGGGTCAGTAACCCCCCCTCTGAACTTCTCTCCCTCTGCTGCCACGGACAGGACACGGGGTAAGTGCCCCGCCCCCTTTTTGGGGGGGCTTGTCCCCACCCCACACCCCACGATACCCCACGGGACTTGGGGTCCCCCACGATTGTCCTCTCCACCCCCCAGATTTTGGGGTTCCCCCCAGATTTTGGGGCTCGCCCCAGCTCTTTGGGACT
>NW_010116249.1:0-644 GCF_000699245.1 Pterocles gutturalis
ACACAGGACCCCCTCTGCCACCACACCTGGGGACAGGGGGACACACAGGACCCCCTCTGCCAGCACACCTGGGGACAAGGGGACACAGCATCTGGACAATTCAGGTGATAGCTGAGTATCCTGAGCAACATCTGGACACCTTGGGGCAACATCTGGACACATCAGGTGAAATCTGAGTACCCTGAATCAACCTCTGGATGCTCTGGGGTAACATCTGGGCATTTGGGGCAACATCTGGGCACCCTGGGTGATAGCTCAGTGTTGTGGAGAACCATCTGGACACACAGGGGCAACATCTGGGCACCCTGGGCAACATCTGGGCACTGCATCTCAAGACCTGGGCAACTCATGCAACATCTGGACAGCCAGGGCCACATCTGGGCAGCTCCTTGGCTGTGTTTGGGGCAGGGTAGAGCCATCCCTGAACCCTTTGGGGACATGGGGACAGCCCAGCCCAGGGCAATGTCCCCTCCTGTCTGGGTTTGAGGCTTTTCCCACCCCAGGAGCTGCAAAATAGAACTTCTTCATGCAAAAAAAAAAAAATAATTTCTTCATGGAAAAAAAAATTCTTCATACAAAATTTATTTTGCTTTGCTGAAAACCCTAAAAATACACTTGTAACCCCATCACCCGGCTCTGCTCTG
>NW_010116250.1:0-4362 GCF_000699245.1 Pterocles gutturalis
AGGTCTTTTCCAACCTTAATGATTCTCTGCATTCTGTAAAAGTATTCTTATGGAATCCTTGAGATTTCATCAAAATAAGACTTACATGATGCAGTGAAACAATCTGAGAAGTATTTCTAGAATTATTATAATAGATCTGCATCTTAAAACAGAGACATTCTGAGTCAGTGACTGTCATACCTAAATAATTAATCTTCTCATCTGTGTTACACTATAAGGCATTTATGTAAAAATGCAGTATTTTCTTCTCCCAAAATCACCAGGTAAGTTTTGTGTTCCTCAGTAGGACATATTGCTGCATAAATGAATTAGTGCTCTTCCTGTTATCTGCAAAAATAGTAAATGAATTAGTCTCATTTTAATATATATTTATTATCATCTCATCAATGGAACACTGGATCTATATACTTGCTCGTATCTCTAAAATTAGTGTTATACTGGATCTTAGACTTGTATTTCTTATAGATCTCCTGAGTTCCGCCACTCCCATAACTCAGATAGCACTTTCACAGGAGAGGTATTAATGCAGTTTCAGATGAGGCCAGAAGTGGGTTGCTAGCCTGGTTCATTTATACAGGGATGTTGGAGCTGTGACGTGGTCCTCTGTGGGGTGCTGATTCACAATGAACAGTGGGAGAGCACAGCTCTTCCTGAATTTACTGGTCCTTCTCCCTGCATCCCATGGGCTACTCCTGCCAGCACAGCACCCTCCCTGACACAGCTGTGAGTCACGGCTTCAGCTGGTTGTATCTGCATGGCCTTGTAGAGCATAGCTTCAGGGTGACCTGGCCTCATCTCTGCTGGGGTTTCCTTCCCCAGAAAGTCAGACACCTTTAGTCTCCCGTTAGAATAGAACAAAGGTCAATGTCTGTTAGCAAAGTATATAATCACAGAGTTTGTGCTCAAGCCCTGACCTAACCTGACAAGACCAAGGAAACCTGAAATATTACTCCAGTACTAATAACAGGTTATATAGTAATAATAACGATTATGTGACCTAAAAAATCTAAGAGGTCCTGATGGGTTTTATGTATTAATCGCTTCAACCTTTTCTTCAAAGCTGCAGGTGCATGGGTGAGAAGATCATCTACTAAACAAAACAGATACGTTTCTATATAGAATTTTATTTTTCATAGCCAGCAGGAGGTATGAATCATACAGGATTATCATAGCCAATTATATTATATCAGTTGGAGAATGGCTCATTGGGATACCTGGTTTGGAAAGAGGAACACGTCAGCACATGAATAAAATTACAAGTGAAGAGAGAAATTTGTTAAATACGGCTTTAGGAGACTGTGAAGAAGTTTCCTATCAACGCTTAGAAGTGTTGATCTGTGTATTCAAAAGATGATCATGAGTTTAGAGAGTGAGTTCCACTTTTGGGTACTGTATTTTAGGTAACGTAGGTACAATTTTAAGTTTAAAAGCATTACTACTCAGCATTCTCCAAAGATCTAGAACTGGGCTTGCTGAATAATGCATTTCTTAAAACAAAACAATAATCAGGACATCTCAAAAACACTGAACTTGTAATTTTTAGGAATTTTTAAATTTCAGTTTCAGTTTTTAAATTTAAGTTTCAGTTTTTAAATTTAAGTTTCAGAGCCAGCACACAAACAGGTTGAACTCTTCTGAAGATAACAGATGTTTACCAATCCCTGATTTGCTTTAGCCTGCAAATACATGACCTTGTTTTGATCAGTAAAATAGCTAGGTCATAAAGTTATAAACCACCAATATATCGAAAAGGAGAAGATTTACACTGCAGTCAAAGGTATGATCACAGCTGAGTGAGCTTAACCTACTGAATCCAGCTGCCATCTGTTACAGTGCTGAAGAAGACACCTTTGTATGGGCTTTAAAAACCCACTACAGTTTCTGTGAAAGTGTTTGGTCTGAAAGCCAAAAACCTGTGCTGGAAGGCAAAGACCTGTTCATAACTATTCATTCAAAGCTAAACAAATTAAAACTAAACTTCCAGTGACAGAGCTGTTATCTCCAGGCAAAATTTACTCTTGGGTCAAGGAATGAAAGGGTGGGGACTACAGATAAAATCATGTTTCCAAAACATTTATAAGCTACAGCATCTTTTCCAGACATGGAAAGCTTATCCAGAATGAGAGGGCAACTCAATAACTATTGATGAATAACATCACATTCTAGTTTTTCAGGCTATATCTTTTTAGAATAGGAAATATCTCCTGAAGCACTCCCTTTCTTGTATGTTAACTGTGACCCAAGTCATTCAAATGGAAGTTTTCAAAGCATTTACACATTTCTGTTTCATTGTTGAACGTGAGTTAGGCTTTTTGAAGCTTGCATCCATTGGGATGCCATTATAAAGTAATCTGAAAGACAAAATTTCAACTTAGAAGTTTGGCTTATAAGTGCTTTAGAAAATGCTATTTTATGGGCCCTGCATGCAGTCCCTACCCAAAGGTTGCCTTTCTGGATCAACTGGGATGCATTATTTGCAGATTTTCTTTGTTAATGCCAGAAGCTGGACTGGACAACTGGTTACTGTAATCAATCCTGTTACCTGTATTCCCATGTCATTTCTCTTTTCCCTCTTAATTCAACTTTCAAAATAACACTTAAGAGTTGCTGTCTTGCAAAGCCTTCCCATACGTACTCTCTGCACTGTATCAAGATAATGGTGTTCACCAAATCAGCTGTTTTAGGAGAGAAAATAATTTATGTAGTACATTGATTTGATACATTTTTATTCTGATTTTATGTTTGCCCATCCATCCATAACTACCTGCTGCTTAGGCAGTTTTGTTCTGCAATTTTACATTTGTTGAAACCATCAGTGCTCTTGGAGCTTTTCAGGAACAACAGGAGTCAACTTGTTCACTGCATCGTCTGCTGTTCCTTTCCAATGAATCTCAATGAATGCCAGTGTTGGCATTTATTGCAAGTTCAAATTGACCGCAAGCTAGCAAAGTACATCCTTTGTTGAGTAGTGTCATCAATATAGAGATAATGACAACTCACCCAATGGCAGATCTTCTAGACCTGCTAATATTTGGATGACTTTAAGAACTAGCTGTTGAATTTCTTATAGCCCTGGAGGATTTGTTGAACAGGGCTGGAATAAGGGCAGTCATGAGACCTGGATGGCAAAAGCATTTCTTACCCTCCATAATGTTTCTTTTCCACCAACTCAGTGCATTCCTAAAGTCAATGAAAACAACAAACAACTTTAAATCCCATGTATTAAAATGAGGATTAAAAAAAGACTAGTGGGCTGAAATTAATGATGATTCAGAAATGAGTCAGTTGCTGAACTCTCTTTCAAAATCTGTTTTAAAGAAAAAAAAAAAGAATAATATGAATAATTGGAAACTAAGGAGCTTTTGCAAGTAAATACTTGCAGATACTTGGCGTGTGTGGAAGTAAGGAATTCCAGAAAGCATGCACAAGAAGGTGCACTAAGAAAACTAACTAGTGCTATTACTGACCACTAGCAAGTATCTTTTAAAAATACTGAGTAACTGCTAAGATTCCAGATGAATGTAGCAAACAATTGACATTCACTTTTTGAAAGACTTGAGAGATCTGACTACATATAAGACATTTAGCCTTGAAGTGAGTAGAACACATCAGTGGTCCATCCCTGGTCAAGACTGTGACCCTCATCCAACAGGGCACACACTATGGGCTTGCACAGTCCTGTAGAGTGTCCCTTGTGTTTTCACATTACTCCAGAATATTTCACACTGGTACATTAAATTAATGAAATTTTTAAAATTCCAGTAATTTTATTAGAAAGAAAATTCATATGTTTAAAACTAAAGTCACCATTTGATGTTATGCTGCCCTGGATAAAATACATGGCAGATGGCCATTTTGCCAAGAAATCCATTTTACAAATCCTGAAATAAAAAAAAAAGTGTTAATCTTTAACACTGTTTCAGTTGAGCACTGATGAGCCCACTTGCCAGCTTGGACAGGTAAGTGAAGTTATTCACAGTGGATGGATTTGCACCAGTAGATAAACTGTTTCCAAAACAAAATTGGCAGATTAAGTTATTGTCTTTCTATCGTATGTGATTTGTCTTATATTGTATTTGTATATCTGTGATATATGTGATTGCCTATACATCCTGCTACAGAGTAAAACTAGGATAACATCCATGGGGTAGTATATACTACATAAAAACCAAATGATTCCTTCTGATGGTTTGCATTGATTCAGACATAAAGCTTGTGGCACCACACACAGCCTTGAAAAACCACTTATTTTATCTTTCAGCTTTGTCTTGAAGTGCAGACACTCACCCTTAAGCAAAGCATACTTAGCTCTAAAAGTATTTCTACATTGGTTTTGAACATCAGGTACTTTTTAATAAGTGG
>NW_010116250.1:4387-12176 GCF_000699245.1 Pterocles gutturalis
TGTTACTTTCCTGTGTACTAGCAGAAAAGACAAAAATAATTCCCTGGCCTGCTTTAGGCACAGAAAGCAGCAAGACAGGAAAAGGTTTTTCTTTTTTTTTTTTTTTTTGTACTTTTTTTCTCTCACCCATGATGCACAGTGCTGGACACAACAATTTTTTTTTTTTTTTTTTTTTTTTTTTTGGAGTCCATTTCCTTGCTCAACCCTTGGTTGAGCTAAATCCCGTGGCTGTCCATAGCCTGTCAGCTTTACTTTGTTTCTTTTAGGGGAGAAGATAATTTCTTAAACTTTTCAACAAATTTTTGATTCACTCCTGCTCTCCCAGAGCTCATCACGCAAATACTTTCAGCTTTTCTTTTTCTTTGTTTGCATCCATTCTACTCTAGAAGAGCACTGTTTACAATTTTCTCCCTTTTCATGCTCTTTTATGAAGCTTAGAGCTTAAGGTTTGCAAGAAACTTATGCTGCTGGTAATCTCTCAGTTGTGGAAATACAGGGAGGTAACTGTTCGACAGGTGCCTGTACTGCTGCTGAGGCCATCTCTGCAGGGTCTCACCTGGCCTGGCTTGGGCCAAATCAGCAATAGGAAGAGGGGTCAGGCTGAGACATTTGAAGTGTGAAAGATAAAACCTTTTTTTCCTCACCCTGTTTGCTGAGAAACCTCACCTATCCAGGCAAAAAACAAAAAAACCACACAAAGAAAACCAAGCCCTCCTCTCCTCAAACTGCTGCAGCAACTTCCAGTTTTGTGAATTGTAAACTCTTCCTCTCTGGATTTAGAGGCATTGCTCTTAATGCTCCAAACTTCAGTACGTAAAGGGAGGCACCTGAATAAAAGAAGCCTGCCTTTCCAAAGAGTTAAGTGAAGGAAGATACGGGTGTATTTATGGCAGTGGATAAAAGAGTAGATTAAGGCATTTAATTTTACTTAGTGTGTAAAAATTGTGGCTGCAGTGACAGATTATTGCTGAAACACATCCATGAACACCTTTCCACTGAGTAATATTTCTCCCCTCAAAAGCAACAATAAAAAAAGTATCTAAGCTTTCCTCCCAGAACTCTAAAGATGCTCAAAGGTATCTCTCTAGTCTTCTTCCAATCTCTCCTGGACATGCTTAGCAGCACTCATCATTATATCTTCCCGATTTCCTGCCTGACAGTACGTCTCTAGTCCTACCTCAAAGGCGTCTTGCACTAGAGATTGTAATTTTGTGCATGTGTGTGCATGCATATGCGTGTGTGTGCACAGTACTTCTTACTCAGCAAGGGCTCTAGGGACACAACAGTAGCGTGAACATTAATTACAGAGTTCCACTATGAGATAAAATAATTTGTCCTGTTTGCTCTACTTCCTCAATAGATCCATGACCGACAGCTGCAGCTTTGTAATGATGGTGGGAAGACCACAATGTTTTCAAGGCTGGCAACAAATCAAAGTGGTGCTCTCTCTCTCTCTATTTTCCTCTTCCAAGTGCTGAGCTGCTGTGGCACCCAAAGGCAGCTTGGCTTTGCTGCCTCTGGCTGGAAACATTTTTTCCATGAGATTTTTTTTTCCACAAGAAAGGGGAAAAACCCCTCAAAAAGCAGGTTATGACCTTGTGCCAGCCTTCCTCTCTGTATCCAGAGAGATCTGTTTATTGACTCTTCCTTGAGCTCACGAGCCTGGAGTAACAGCTTTTCAGATCTGCTGCAGGCCATAACACCTTTTTCTGGCATTGTTGATTCCTTGTGCATAATTCTCATAATCTGTCATCTGGAGTTCGCTCTTGTTTTCAGTTAAAACTCCTGTATTTAGTCACATTTTTCAGTTAATACTTCTGTATTTAGTCACATTTATGGATTTTAGATTAAAAATATCTCACCCAAACCCTTGGCTCTAAAGTCATCATAGGAAACTATATGAGCACCAAGATGTGTTAATAAAATATCATCTGGACAAAGCAGATGAAAGACAAGCAGAAATAGACCGTTGCAATTACTTCCCCTGCCAAAACTCACTCCTGAGTTCAGTAGTTAGATAAGGTGGTTCATTCCTTCAGGTCCCACAGGTCATTCCTATGGTGATATCAGGATATATCAAAACATTTTCAAATGCAATTGTAAGACAAGACCAAGCAAAGAGTCATATCAGTTTTGCTAGATGGAGAATCTCTGCTTCCAGTAAATATCACTTCATTTGGGAAAAAACCTCCCAGTCTTTTCCCTTCAGCTGCTGCAATCACTACTAAGTGACTGTCATGACAGACAACACTTATTTCAAAACAACTCAGCATTTTGCTCTAACATGTCTATTAACCATATCCCACTGAGTCTTGAGCATCAATTTTAAAGTGTCAACCAGAGAATTCAGTCACTGTTGTGAAATGGTAAGCAAGTACGCATCTTTTTATTTAAACTAACAACAGTTGTCAAGCTCCAAGTGATGCACATATGATGAACACAAACCAACAGATACACAAAAGCAACTTTGAATATATGAGCTAAAGGCTTGAGCTGAGAAAGTTTTAAGGTGCATGAAAACGCAGGTGAGTGTTTTGCCTGCCTGACGATGAACTCCTCCCGGACCAATAAAGACTGAACACGGCAAAGACAGAATATTTGCAGCAGTCAAAGGGGTAATGTTATTGTTTGAGTGTCCTCTGCTGGACAGTACGCGGCATAGCTATAAAGCCAACAGCGTATATTGGATGGATTTTGCTTAGAAAACATCACTGCAAAATTCAGAATATTTATGTTTCATAGTCACCTAACTAAAAAAATCAGGTTTTAATAAAATACTACAACTCTGAGATTTTTAAAAACAGTTATTTCCTTTATGGTAACCTATTTGTAGTTTTAAGTTGGCATAAAATTTTCAGCAGAGCTAAGATAAAATGCTTCTTGGAAAAATACTGCTTTTGTCAATTTTGCGATGGAAAATTGTTGCAAAGACTCGTTTAGATAAGGTGGAAATGTTTCACTTAAAGATTTTGGTTTTACTGTGGAGTTTGATTGAATTTGATGAAATCAGAAACTGCTGTTAGTCTTGAGCTTGTCATTCCTGCGGCAGTGGATCCTACTGCATGGATCTGCGTACAGGATCAGCATCACATTTTGTGGGCCTTTGGCGTGTGGCTACTCTATCAGCAGTCGTCTTTGACCCCTTTAAAAGTTGCAGGCTGGCTCTATTGGAAATGCCAAAGCAGGTTTTCCTTTATCTATTGAGAATTTGGTTCAATTCATGTAACTTGTTCTGTCTGTTATTGGTAACCAGGTACATGTAAGACATTTTAATACTTTTACGTTAGTTTTTCTTGTTGATAACAGGTTTACTATTAGTTTTACTTTATGAACAGTGTTATTATTTATTATTTATTTGTTCATAATATTGTGAAAGTTGTTTCTGAAAGAAGCTGTCCAGACTTGTGTGACACTGGTCTAAATGGCTGTCTAAATACGCGATTCATTCTCTGCATCAGAAAAACCTGGCAAACGTTCTTTGATCTTGCAGTTATCTTCTTTATTCATAGGAACATCTTCTCTTCCTCCATTCTCAATAGGCTTGGAGTTCTTATTTTGAAAGTGCTTCTTTACCAATATATAAAAAAAGATTGCAATCAAGTAGGAAGGAGCTCTTAACACCGCTGGTAAACCAAGGTAGACATACCTGGGGGGTGGAGCATAGAAGAAAGTGCCAAGCACTGAAGTTTTCAAAAACACTGAAGAAAATCTCTTTAATGGCTTTTAAGGATCACATATATATGAAAAAGGCTTAGGGAAAAAATATTAAAACTCATTATTTGTGAATGGTACCACAAAATGGACATTTTTTTTGCTTGCAAAAACTTCTGTTAAAGAATTGATAATATTCTTTTTGCTTATGAAGATAGTTGCAAAGTGAAACTTCCATAATCTTCCCTTTGTTTCTGAAGATTTTGGTATCACTGTAAGGCCTTAGCCTTTTTAGGGCTAGAAGTATATTGAGATTGCCAGAATGGGCTATTGTATGAAAAAAAAAAAAAAATAAAACCACCACCAAACAACACCAAAACAAGGTTTGAGCGAAACTGAGAAATATCTCTGGAATACTCCTCCTGGAGACTGACAGTGCTTGTTTTTAGCGAATACCTTCAGCTGCTCAGTATGATTTTCTTTCATTTATTTTTCCCTCAAGTGTGCCCAATGCACAAAGTTAACATTCTTGCCAGTATGAACAAACTACCTGCAAATAAGGTAAATTCGGGTAACTTGCCTCTTGATGGTAAAACATACAATCCTACGTCTTTTAAATTAACTCAAATGATATTAAAAATACATAATTCATTCTAGAAATCTCCGCCATTGATATTAAATGATTTTTTGCACAACACAAAAACTGACTAAAAAACTAAGAGTTTAAGATTTGATCTTAAGATTTCTCAATTTCAGGATTTCTTGCCTGACCTAAATGTGAGTCCAGAGTTAGTATCTGAACATAATTTTTGATCAGTGACCTCACACACTACAGTGTAACAGAACAAAGCATGTCTATCTGTAGAGAGGAAATGCATGAGGCTTTTTGTTTCCTAATTTGCCTTACCTGTATGCATCAGAGTCATATAACCTGCAAGCCCCTCGCTGCCCACACCTTGTGCTTCCCCATTTCAAGCATGTCCTGTCAATTAGTGCACCGAAATAAACTGGTGCTGGAATCCCAGCTGCAAGGAAACAAGCAAAAATGTCACAAGAGATGACAGGAAAAAACACCTATTTAGAAATCGGCTGTATATTTTCATAGGGGCAAGTTTCAAGGTGCAATAGTGGCAATAGGTGGATTGGACTGTGGGGAGTTTTTCCTTTCCTTTATCAGAGTAACTGTAAGATGGGACACAGTCTCTGTGCCATGGGGATCATCTGTCCCCAGCAAATGGTGTCTTGATGGCTTTGACCAGGCTTGTAGTCATGCATATTGGTTTCTCCAGCACAGCTCTGAGAGCTGCCACTGGCTTCCAGTGTGTGCTAAGCTCCTGCAGGGGGGAGCAGGACTGGTTGTGCATTTGGAGCACTGAACTGATGCATAGTTCCCTTTTCTACGCATAACCTAAATTATCCACACTGGCTGATGGTCCCTTCTGCCTGAATGAGGGTGAAGCGACTGAAGTTCTTAGTGAGACTTGGCCGGTAAAGCTCATGCTTTACTACAAAACATGGCAGACACGGGACAAAATCCTAGCCTTGCTGAAGTAAAGATGAGTATTAACTTCAGAGGAATCCAGGTTTCAGCATGTACAGGACCATGTTTCACATTAGCTTTGTTCCTAGAGGAGCATCCTGCATCCTTGTATAGGAAATAATTTATTTTGTAAAAACAGGTACACTCTCAGCCTTTTCTACCGTAGGGCTCTCGTGAGAGGGTGAACTCAGAAACCAATCTATGAAGGTTTGTGTATTACGATAATCAGTGCTATAGTCACAGTATGACGGGACAAATGCCCATTTTGGAAGTTCCTTAGAGAAGGAAGCTGGGAGTACATCAGATTTGATCTCAGAGTCGCTGAAGAGAAATGTCAGCTTTTTTCAAACAGTGACAGTGGCTCTACCCCTTCTTTCAATGGAAGGAGCAGGTTGGTTCAATGTGCAGAAGACTGTAGAAAGGGGGCAGTTCTTTTCTCATAATGCTTTGTTTTATTTCCTATGGCCAAAATTCCTCCAAGAATCTGAAGGGCATTGCTTCTTCTGAGAGCTGGGGGAGAAATTCTGCCCCTCTGTTGTGCGATGAGAAAAGCAGAACAGGACAAAGTGTGGATACACCTTCCTGTCTCAAAATGTCCCATTGCAATCCTGAGTAGAGACTACACCCCTAACCTGTCTCTGATTGTAAGCATTTGTAAGTGGCTGTTGATTTTTTAGGCTTCATAGCAAACCCATGTGCCTTGTCTCTTTACGCACATTTCTCTACATTTCTGAAATGCAGATATTCCTATCCCACTGACAAAGAGAACAAAAGGAACTGGAGAGATGTTTTCTTGCCTGCCTGGGCATCTTCATCAACCATCTCATTAGCAACTCTCAAATTAAAAAGGAAAAAAAAGAGCACTGCAGTATGCTTAAAGGGAATTGAAATCTAAGCCATCATCTACCAGGAAAGGGAAGTTTTAACATGGAGAAAACACTCTGCTATGAGCAGAGTTGTATTAGTGTTGAATGAAGTCCTACTAGAGCACGTCTTTTTGATCTTACTTGCAGCATTGTGTCTGAGTGAGCTATTGGTTGAGTCACAAGTTTGAAACCTTGTAAAGTTGTTTAGAAATTGAAGGTAATACTTTGATTTTGCTTAGAAACTCTTCCCATTTTTGGAACACCAGGCTCCAAACTTCAGCACCATTTAATCAGCAGGTCAAAGATTTTCAGAATTGTGTTAGCTGGTTTCCCGATGAACTCTTGAATGAATATTGGGCCTTCAGGAAAAAAAAAAAAAGGCTCTTCAGGAACAGCCCAGGAGCTCACAGCTGTTTCAAGGATACATCTGGTGTACAAATGGTGGTTGCACTGGTGTCATTTAAAGCCATACAAACAAGAATCTCAGTCAGAATGATTTGTCTTACCCAGCATCCTTACAATGAGTGTGTATAGACCAACTGCAAGAGATTTCAACTCTGGCTGAACACATCTGAAAGAAAGAGGGATAAGTATGAAGTGTTTGCCTATCTAGTGCTTAGACATGCCTTTTAAACTGCCATTAATTATCCTGAATTTAATACTCTTAGTGACAGAAAACCAAGCTTTGGAAGGAGAGTGCTTCCTACATTTGCTGAAAATACGTTAAGTGGTATGAAAAAGGTGAATTAATCTATTGTTTTCCATCACATAGCTCCTGGGAAGTCCATTCCCTAAGCATAATTAAAGAAGTGAAACTTTAAAGTTGTAATCAGAGTTTATCCTAGCCTTATTGAAATGTGCTCTCCAACTGCCTTAACTCCCTGGCATGCATTTTCCTCACTTGACGCAAAACATCATATTGCCCTAAGGCAAAAATGTTGCAAGTAGCTGCATTAGTGTGGCATCTTTCTATTCTCAAATGGCATTCCTCTGTACAATGTCACATCTTGAACTACAAAAGCTGTCTGGCAATATGCCCATCTGTTTCACGGGGAACCACACTCTAAGCATCAGAAATGGGCACTGATCTTGAATGCATTATATATCCAGACACTGCCATCTCCTTACAAAATATTAACTTGGTCAACACTCAGAAAGATGTCTCTCAGAGATGAGGGAGGGAGGGGAGTTCACGTTCTGTTTTCCACGCTCATTTATAGTGACATAATGTCCTTAGGACTACTACTAAATTTGTCACTAATGCCTTTTTCTACAGGGTGAGCTTTCTCTTCAGGTTACTGAGATGTATGTGCTAATTTGTAAATGTGGTTCCAAATCACATGTGGTACAGCTACACCTGTGTACCTTGACAGACAGGAGCACAGGAGCCTCAGGCTGAGTCCTCAGATGTCCTGAATTTTGAGACATCTGAAAAGCACAATCTGTTAGGGCAACACCACATCCAAAAAATCCTGACAAATGCATGACATTTTCAAAATCCATACAGCCAGAATATCCAAGCAGAGAAAGAGGACTTGTTCTGGAAAACCTGGGCATATGACAGGTATGAGAGAAACCATTTTCAGTAGTTGGAAGGAACACACTAGAACCAACTTACAGACAGCAGCAAAGTCAGGTTTGATGCTAACAGCTACAAAGAAATGGGAAATGAAAAAACTCATTGAAGAAAGCATGTTATACTGCAAGAGAGATTTTTTTCCTAAGGGAAAGA
>NW_010116250.1:12207-17415 GCF_000699245.1 Pterocles gutturalis
CATAATTTTGACCCCCTCATTGGAAAGCCTTGACCTCTAGTACACAGTTAATTTTACTTACCTAAACACAATCATGTATGCTGGGGTGCCTCCCAGTGCAGAAAAAAAGCCAGTTATGACTTGTATTACTATATAATAAATAAACTTCTTTGAACAATCTTCACTTTTTGGACATTGCCCCAAGGTGGCAGAGCTATTTCCTGTCCATGAACTGCTGGCTTCAAGACAGCTGCAGTTATGGAAGACCTGGAAGACACAAAGCAGATTTGGTAGGTCACTGCTTGTCCAATGGGAAACCCTGCCTTCAGACACAGGCAAAGCATGAAGCCTTCCTAAACATCCTGTTTCTATCTTATTTGCCTTTCTTGAGGAAATGGGCAGCAGGTTCTTCTTTTCTTTCCTACGAAGAGTGCTCAGAGTTGGAAGGGATGTTCTGTGACAGCATGTTTTTGCCAGTGGACACAGCAACACTTTTTGGAAAATGTTTGGAATACCTGCAGGACCTCTGAGGCTGGCCTCAGCCCTTGTGTCCCTGGAAGGCAGTTGAAGGGGAAGAGCAAGGCTCAAGGAGCTGTGCTTTTTGCTGCTAGGTGACACCACCTGTTAGCTGACTTGTCTCTGTGAAAAGCACCTGGATCACAGGTCCCTCTGTGCTAACGCTGACCCACCAGAGGTACCTCATAGCTGTATGCAGCAGTTACCTGTCAAGACACGGCTTATGCAGTGCCCTGAGATCAGCAGTAGGTGTACTGATAGCTTAGGAGCAATAGATTTTAACCAGGGCTTCAGAGGCCTGAGGATGTGCTGAGGTAAGGGGAACTGTGAGCCACAAACCCTAACCTCTACAGAGACAGACTGGTGTGGGAGGCAGTAGTCCCACTGTCATGGATGCTATTGAGCCCCTCTCCCCTGCCTCCAACCTTAAGATTTTAAGCAAAGTCTTTTGGAGAAGATGATTGTAGACAGTAGAGAGAAACCTGCCACAAGGAAAAATCTGTTGGAGAGAAAACTGTCTCAGTGCAAGAGACAGCTCAGGACCATGTATATTCTGGAGTGGTCATCTGGCATCAGAAAACATGGGAATGACACAGTCTAAATGAAGGTTTATGTCCATGGACTGGAGCTGCCTCTCTGGGACTCTGTGTGTTATCCCCAGCCCTCTGTGCTGAGCAGAAATCAGTCAGCCAGAAAAATAAGCAGTATCCTGCCATCCCAGAGTCTCACACAAAGGAAACAAACTGCCTCCCCTCAAATATTTCTTCATGCTTATGCACTAAGAATCAGTATCAGGGAAGATACTACACTATCATAGTGTACTTCAGCTGTTGGCTAAAACCTCAGGGCAGCCAAAATGAGGTTTATGAAAGGCAAGCCATGGACAACCTTCAGGAAACATGTAACCTCTTTGATTTATTTGTTTCCCCTCTTGTGTCCAATCTGCAAAAGATGAAAATTAGTATCTAAATTAGTGCAGTAACTCACAGAAATATCTCTGTCTTCTGTGCTTTTTGTAGCCAGAAATCATAAAGATTTTGTTGACTGGTTCCCAGTAACTTTGGTTTTCCTTAAATGCATTATACTAGTAATTCCCTGACATCACATGGAAAATAAGCTAGTAGAAAACCTCAGAAACTGAAGCAGGGTCTTACTGTGTTCTTTCCATGTCCCACCGAAGTTGTGCACCCAGCCAGACATGCTGAAACATACGTCAGTCCATTGTTTCCACACACAGGATCCCACACATTGGAGACACATTTGCAGTCAGAGTTGCACCCAGAAAATAGGGCATTTTCATGGTAGGGAATTGGTTTGCTTGAAAGATAAGTTCAGACAGGTGCAAGAGTGTAAGAAATTTTTGATTCAGTATTGAGGTCAGTGTAATCCTTTCTGTGGGACAGTGTTGCTGTCCTGAAACTCACCTCATATGCCCAGGACGTACATTTGCATAGCTGAGGCTCTACAGCATTTATCTGTTTGTTTGAGATTCCATCGTACTTGCACTGATATTAAAGTGATTACTAGCTTATAAAACATTTTTAAACAAAAATGTTGCTACTGTTTTCAGCTGGCAGGTGTACACAGAAAAGAAAAAGAAAGCTGAAATACTTTGAGAGGTCAGCTTGACTATCCTCTAATTGAATGTGGAGCTAGCAACAGTTAACACAACCTTATCAAGTACCCCTTTAGCTGTTGGTAAAAATGCAACGATGATAGAAACTAGATTTCCTGGTTCCCATAGTAAAAAATACTCCTCTCTTAAATCCTGGCCTAACTCTTCCTAGAGGATGTGGAGAATGCAGTATTCCCTTCTACTTTCAGACATCCTTTTGGGTATTGAGATCTGCAACAACAAGGGATGTCTTCCCTTGTCTTCTCCTTTCTGGGTTAATTAAGATTATGTGCTTTCCACCTCTTTCATCTCGGTGCTTACTAAGCATATTCCCTGGTCCACCATTTGCATTCTTAGGGAAAATGTTGCAGAGTACAGGACAAGCAGCAATTAGTCCTCAGGTGCCAACAAATATAAACATCCTTGACATCCTGCCTGTCCAGTTCCACATGTTCAGCTGTTTTCCAGTATGGCTTGATAAATGAACTGTAGTGACAAATTGCTGAACTATGGGTAAGTCTTCAGGGAGATGCAGACAGGTGCACTCTAGCCATGAGGTACTCTGAGCAGGCTGGACATGAGGCAGTGACAACCCGTATGCCAGTGTTTTGCTGGGCCCCTTGGACAGCTAGATCCTAGAACACATCTCCTGTACTGGTATCTTCACTCACTCCAAGACAAAAATAACAGCCTATAACTCTGGTTCTCTCCTGAGAAGAGAGAGCATCTTCAGTAGGCATAGAAACTTCATTTTGGTTTACAGTAGGCTGAGAGTCTAGCATGTTGTAATCTTTCCATCTCTGTGCAGGAGATGCTACCAATGATCCTTGCTACATAAGCTTCACTCTTTTACTGAACACACTTCACTAGAAAATGGCTTTTGGTGTAGAGACAACACTCTGTGAAACAGCAATACCACGCCACACACAGCCAAACAACCTACATTGGTAATGATGCAATTTTGCTAATGTATTTCTAATTAATCTGTAACCAGTGCTGTGCTTTGGCAGGCTGACATACTGTTGACTAACAGAACCATCACAATGAGACCTGGTAGTGTTCACTTTCTCTTAAGCATTGCGAAAACCTGTTCCTGTTTTAGCCTTGACATCATAGTACATTTTTTGAACTATTGCTGCAATGAAGAAAAACATACTCTTCATTTTATACTCACCCTTCATAGGACACTGTCATTGCTGCTACCACATGGTTCTCACAACCAACAAAAAAGTGCAAGAAAGTGATGGAGTAGGCCACAAATGACATGGTAAATGCAAACTTGGTTGCTCCAACGATGCCCATTTTGTACTTTTTCATTATGAGTCCTCCTAGGAAAATCCCAATACCTACAGGAGGTAAGGATGTCAGTCCTGAAAGAGATTACAGAAGGGGAATGTTAAAATAAAAGTGTCACAATGGTCTTAAGAGCCAACGTGTGTCCTTAGGTTGATGTCCCTGACAGCTTTATGTCATAGAATCATAGAATCATAGAATCATAGAATCATAGAATCATAGAATCATAGAATCATAGAATCATAGAATCATAGAATCATAGAATCATAGAATCATAGAATCATAGAATCATAGAATCATAGAATCATAGAATCATAGAATCATAGAATCATAGAATGGTCAGGGTTGAAAAGGACCTTAAAGATCATCTAGTTTCAACCCCCCTGCCAACCACTAGAGCAGGCTGCCCATCCAGCCTGGCCTTGAACACCTCCGGGGATGGGGCATCCACAACTTCTCTGGGCAACCTGTTCCAGTGTCTCACCACCCTCTGAGGGAAAAATTTCCACCTAATATTCAACTTAAATCTCCCCTTTCTTAGTTTAAAACCATTCCCCCTTGTCCTGTCGCTATCAGCCCCTGTAAACAGTTGCTCCCCCTCCTGTTGCTCCCTTCAGGTACTGGAAAGCTGCAATGAGGTCTCCCCGGAGCCTTCTCTTCTCCAAGCTAAACAAGCCCAGTTCCCTCAACCTTTCTTCATAGGAGAGGTGCTCCAGCCCTCTGATGTCCTATTATTTTGTCCTATTATTAGGTGGCTTTGTGCTCAGCCTTATTGCTGGGTTGCATATGCTATTTTTGAAGTGCTTAACCCTCAAAACCCATTTCCATTGCAAGACACTTGTCAGATGTTGCAGCAATTAAAACTGCCACACCACATTAATTGCATATTTGGGGTGCCCTTGCTATAATATAGATAATGTAATAAGATAATGTAATATAGGTAATATAATATAGATAATATAATATAATATAATATAACATAACATAATATAATAACTGTGTAATTACTTGTTGTTGTTTAAATAGAAGAAAAATTAGTGCTTAAAATTAGAATATAAGCCTTGATTAACAAGCAAAAATTAGTAGGATATGTTTATTTCTTTAAAAACCCTGATACCCCAAAGAGTACAGTAACCTTTCACCAGTCCAGATTGATGCAGGCAAAGCTAAAGTTAGGCCCTTGGAGTTTGATCATGAAATGATTTCGTTGTTTAGAACTAACTTGTTACTTAATTCTTCCTTCATCATTTTTTTTCTTTCGTAAAAATTTGACTTTGAGCACTTTTTATTTTATGACAGTATCTATCTTTCTAGCTCTCATAAGGGGATAAAAACAAAGTGTCTTCCCTGCTTTGGGTGGTGACAGATTTAAGAAAATTGTTGCTGCCAAGTATAGTTGTGGAAAATAAAGTAAATAAATTAATGATTAAGATTGCTTTTTTGGAACACACAGTACAATGGGACATGAACATGTGAAGATATGTGTTAAAGAAGAAACCACTTTAACTGGCTGCATCCTACATCCCATCAACCCAGCTGAAAATATATATCAACTGTCTATGCCTCTGCCTGCTTTTAAAGATTCAGCTTTAAATAACCCAGGACTCACTAGCAGCACAGGAAAGTTCTGAATATACTTAATTTCCTTGACATTACACGTTTTAAACTTTGGGGTATGCAACTCCTCTTGAGGTCAGTCAAAATTCTATTCTACAGTCTCATTACAGATCAAGAATGAATGTTAAAGTGTCTAGTGCTAAATTATGACTTTTTCTGCATGGGTTCACAGAATCACAGAATGTTAG
>NW_010116251.1:0-4027 GCF_000699245.1 Pterocles gutturalis
TAATCTTGCAAGTAATTCAGAAAAAAAAATCAGTTTGTGAGTAACTATATGTGAGATGAGTCATATACACATCTGTTTGCAGTTCTGGATTCTAATTTGTTAGACACTCTAAGTAATTTTAGATATTATTTATTACATACTTCTCTTTCCAGATTCTCTCGTGATATTTTGTAGGAATGAACTCTTAGATTAAGAGAACTCTGGTTCCATCTTGTAAGGAATCCTTTTTTTAAAGAGAAGGAAGGGAACAGAAAATGGTAGCTATCCTCAAAGCAGACTTTGTTCCTGCTCAGACAGTGCGTCCGTGCATGGCTGACTCCTAAAGAGGAGTCTTCTTTAGGAGAAAAAAAATGAATCCTCTGTAAAAATGTTGTTACATGTTGACTGGGGCATGCAGACTAGTCCACACCTGAAGATTGTCTTTTATGAGGCAACATAGGCCTTACCAAAAAGAAGATGAGTTTTGGATTAATGTTTCCTGGCAAGCTCAAGAGTTTACAGTGATTTATTGATCAGTCTGTAATTTTTGGCAGGTTCTAGAAACTAAAAGAAAACTTGTTTCTCTTTGTCTGAAGTTCTGATCACACTGTTCTTGAAGTAGAATCTGTAGAAGAAAAACTGGAGAATAGTTAATGAATGAACCTGTGAACTCTTTCTGTTTTGGTTGGTTATGCTAATTAAAAAAAAAAACAAACCAAACACACCGAAATACAAACTTCTGTTGCATTCCTAGAAAAGTGTTTCTGCTAAAAGCAGCAATTTATTGTTGGTTTGTACCTAGAGGATTTGGGGTTTTGTGAGGTAGCTGATTTTTGTTTCAGTAGTTTTGTGAGAAACACTTTGACAGTTAGCACTTGCAGTGGTGAGAGGGGGGAGAAGGGGGAGAAGGGGGATGATGGCATCCCTCTCTCTCACTGAAGAGTGCAGCAGGGCTGGCAAGGGAGAACATAAAGCTCTCCAGCTTGTCTGGCTTGTGATCCAACAGTCACTACAAACTCAGGTTTTACTAATGTTTGTTTCATAAGTGTTCCCTTGTTTCATGTGAACTGGCATTGTTGCGGGGCTGACTTGAAATGCTACTGGCTGTCACATGGTGTGTAAAGCCTCTGTGTTCTGCAGAAATGCAGAATTTTTGTTGAGAAATACAATAATTTAATGCTGCTGTTTTGCTGAGTACAGACCTGACTGACAAAATCCATAGAGAGCGAAACCCCTTTGTTGTTTAAATGCCTGCTTTTGGTTGTTTCTAAACTTTTACCCAACTGGAGCCTCAAAATTGTGGAAGTGAAAGTTTAAAGACAGATAGAAAACAGTTGATCATGGAACAAGTGCAATAGCTCCACACTTGCTATGCAGCTCTCAAAATGAAGTCCTTTCAGTGGAAACGTTAGTTGCCATAGTATTACTCTGTGTGTCTTACACCTGCCTTCCTCCACTGCAGCTGTAGCTGGCACTGGTTACCTGCTTAGCTGTTTGTTACTGATGCTCTCCTGAAAGCTGCCACCTTTGCTAACATCCCAAGCAATTTCTGAGAGCTCTACTGGTTACCTGCTTAGCTGTTTGTTACTAATGCTCTCCTGAAAGCTGCCACCTTCGCTAACATCCCAAGCAATTTCTGAGAGCTCTCCCTATACCTGTAGCAGCCTGTACGAACTGGACTTGTTTAAATAATTAACCTTTACCTGCACACAGCAGAGGACAAAACTGTCCATCTCACTGAGCTGAGTTGTGCCAGAAGGTGTTCATTCAGCAGTTCCCTGCTGGAAGATGTGTTAGCTGCAGTGGTGGGAAGGTACTGCCAAATCTGTAAAGACTTTATTTTTTTAGTTGTTAATATGCTTTCATATGAAACTGACTGAGAGGAATTATCCATGCATATACATCTGTCTTCATTATTTAACATTATGGATGCATATGCCTCAATTTTTTTTTCTACCATGTTATTTTTTTTTTCTCTCTGCGTTATCCCTTTATTGATGTTTCTGAGGTGCTCTGACTGAAACAGTCTTCCTCTCTTACTGACAGTCAACCACTATTCTAGGTATTTTGCACAAGGGCTTGGAGGTTTTGTTTGATGGTTGTTTCTTCCCAATTACCCAGCTTTGATTTAACAACTAAAACTTCAAGAAAATCTAATATAGAAATTACTTATTCTTCTTCTAAATGCTTTCTTCACTTTGCCAAAATGCTTAGTTTTCCTAGTCAAAAGAAAAATGCATTAGATGTAGCAAGAGTCTTGCATATTCTCATCTGTGTTGACATGATGATGCATACATACTTTATCTTGTGGGTTAATGGTGGTTTTGTCATAAGATAATTTGAGCCTAGAAGGGTTGTATCTGTCAGTTTAACAGAATGAAGACCCTTGTCCCCTGAATAATCTCCCTTTCATATTTTACAGGACTGTAAATCCTTCTTTATTTATTGTTCTAAGAGATCGGAGAAGGAGCATCACATCTGACTATAATTTGTTCCTCGCACACCATGTCCCTTCATTAGAAGTTTGTGAATTCATTTGCCTTTATGAATTTTTAAATGCTGACAGTGACATCCTTACTCTTTCACTTTGAATGTCATGTCTTTCAATAGATTTATGCAAGGGCTGATAACTCTGTCAGAAGGATTTTGTTGACTTGGTAAATCCCTCTTTCTCTGGTGGAAAGACTGTAATGCAGTTTCTGCAGGCCGCAGAGAACTGGAGGTGGTGGTGCTCCCTGCCACACTTCGTAGAAAAGAGTGGTTAGAAGACTTTTCTTATTTGAAGAAGGTGGAAGGGCAGCGATGGAGGAGAAGCTCCTCGCCTGGTATGCAAGTGCCATGTCGCGTTAATGCCTGCAGCCAGCTGGTGGCATCGCCGAGCCGAGGAGGAGGAGGAGGAGGAGGAGGAGGAAGAGTGTGACCACTCGAGAAAGTGCTCCTCCAGCATCCCTCTACCCGGCCAGGACTGTTCCATACAGTATAACTGCTAGTGCTGTGGTGGCACTGTTAGAAATAATCTAGTCGTATGAGGTAATGATCACTTCTCTTGAGGTACTGCAAAAAGGCTGAACAGGTCCCACTGCCGGAAGGTTTCTGCAGTGTAGCCTTATATTTTCCTTTTCTGTTAGCACTTGTATTGTTCTTCAGTGGCTCTATAATTCTGGAATAATTTGCACCAGTCTCCAAATCTCATCCTCTAAGACACTGCTTTGCAGATATAGTGCTTATTTTCTTGCCTTAAAACAACAGAGGTGCCGATACTGCTGCTTGTTCTTTCCTGAGGACCAATGGAAATAACACTCCATTCTTCTTATTTTTGCCTCATCTCTTGGCTTATGTGGTAGTCGGCTTCTTAACTTTGTCTTACCCTTTCTGCTGTTGTTGTTGCAGTAATCTGCTTTCAGACTTACAAGGATGTGTCTGTCTGGCACAGTGTAATGGTTGCATAGGCACACTGGCTGCTATAACCAGTGCCCAAGATGCTCTCTCCTTCTTGGATAACCTAGTTGACCTACTTCTACAGCTTGGCTCCTTGGTTGAGACACACTTTCTGTGGGAATCCTGTTTTGGTTGGAAGGTGTTGACTTGCTAAACTTTGTTTTTATTTTTTTTTCCTGTTTTTTTACTCTCTCTCACTGTTTTGCTTTTATTACCCATATGTCATGGGCTCTAAAACACTTTCACAAACATGAGGGAAGTTGTAGGAATCCAGCAGTGGAACTGTAACAGCCTGGAAGCATCAGTTTATTGGCTCTAGCGGAGGAGGCACATCTCTGGGATAGACCTGGTAGGTGGACTCCTGTGAGATTAGTAAACCAGAATTCCTGTCAGAAGTTGCTAAACTGGATGACGATGATCATGTTTGTGTTTTGCCACTGAAGATGCTGAAACAGGAAAAAAATGTGACCACCTGAAAGTAGGCAGTGTAGCAGTGGTGTAAATTAGGTTCAAGCACAGCACCCTGAATTTAATGCATATATTTATTCCAGCATGATACAATGTGTCTTGCTAACAGTTGTGCAGAATATTCCCACATTCCACTGATTTT
>NW_010116252.1:0-20657 GCF_000699245.1 Pterocles gutturalis
TGAGAGGAAGGACCACATGACACTCCAGTTAGAGAAGGGAGACAAGAAAGGAGAGAAGTGTCTCTGGGATTAAATGTAAAGGGTGAGTGTCAGGAGGATGGAGCCAGGCTCTTCACTGTGACATCCAGTGATAGGACAAGGGGCCATGGGTTCAAGATGGAACATAGGAGGTTCCACTGGAATATGAGAAAAAAATGAGGGTGACAGAGCACTGGAACAGGCTGCCCAGAGAGGTTGTGGAGTCTCCTTCTCTGGAGACATTCAAAGCCCGCCAGGATGCGTTCCTGTGTGATCTGATCTAGGTGTTCCTGCTCCGGCAGGGGGATTGGACTAGATGATCTTTTGAGGTCCCTTCCAATCTCTAACATTCTGTGATTCTGTGATTTCCCCTGCAGCGTGGTGAAGATTCATGGTGACACACGGTTTGTCCGTTGGTGCAGCCCATGAGAAGATGCAGCTGTGGAGGACCCCACGTAGAAATTACGGAGAAGCCCACACTGGAGCCAGACAGTTGTCGGGGGGACTGTGGCCCCGTGTGGAAAAGGATTTATGCTGGAGCAGTTTTTGAGAAGGACTCTCCTGTGAGAAGGGACCCCACGCTGCAGCCGGACCGTGAGGAGCCCTCCCCTGAGGTGGAAGGAGCGGCGGACTGACTGCACCCCCCATTCCCTGCCCCCCTGAGCTGCCGGGGAGGGGGGAGAAGATACAGAACAAAGCCTGTGGGCTTTGGGAAGAAAGGAGGGGTGGGGGAGAAGTGCCTTTTTAAGATCTTGTTCTCTCTCTCAGTATCTTGCTTCTTGTTGTAACTAGTTAATAAATTCAATTGGGTTTTTTTTTGTTCTTCCCAAGTCGTGTCAGTTTCTTGCCCGTGACCCTAAGTGGTGAGTGAAACCCTCCCTGTCCCTGCCTCAGCCCACCAGGTGTTTAACACAAAACTGTGTTTAACACAAAGCTGTGGCTTTATAAACCATGACACAACTCCAAACAATTATTTCTTCACCCCAGAAAAATGGTTTCATATTTTGATTATATTTTTTAAAAAGTCTATGTGTGTGTTTCTACGAGGATTTTATTGAGATAAAGACACATCAAAAAGATGAGTGCTCTGTGTAATTCTGAAAACACTGAAGCCGGAATCATGACTTGCGTCTCCTGTGGGAGGTAACCAAGCTGGGCATTTACCATGATGCTGAAAGTGTTTCCTTCCTCTTCCCCGTACTTCCCCAATTAGCATGGTCTGCAAGACCTCCATGCACTCAAGGGCCACACCACTAAATCACAGCTATAAGTCATTTTTGGAGAAGGACTGCATCTGCCCCTGCAGGTTACACAGTCTCCATTTCCATTTCTCTCCCACATGCAAAAACCTTCCTTTGGGGCCTGATACTTTCCTCAGCTGAGCAGAACAGCTGTCAAGGGAGTTTATGTTTCTGAAGAAACAAAAATGAGTCACAGGCTAAAGATTAATTTAATAATCTAGAAACAGATGCCCTTGAGGATGTGTGGTATAGTAGAGGAAACAGCAACATCTATGATGCCTGTCTTTCTCCCAGCAAGAATCACCTCTGTCTTGCCTTGCTGCAGCTTTACCAGCTTCTTTAAAGGTAGGTCTGCCAGTTTAGAGACCTCTGGGCACAAAGAAAACCTGGAATTGTAACATTTCAGTCCTTTTTAATTAGGAGTTCTGTCACAAAACTGCTTAATTTTCCATGGAGATCTAAAAAAACACAGTCTGTGCCTTTTTTCCAAGATGCATGTTGCTTTATCACCTCTCTTCAAAGTTCTGCGTAACATTTGAGTGGGGTGAAACAGGGAACTGAGACGTTCTGTGTCTCGTGGCATGGGTGCCAGTTAGAAAGGGGAGGACAATCTCTGCGGGTAAGGTATCAATCACCCTCTCACTCTGTAACAGGTATACACTGTTTGAGCGACTTCATGCAAGACTTACACTGAGTCTTCTGTCTGGAGATGACAAGGAGTCACCTGTCAGTGAGATGGGGATGGGATTCTTCCAGGATATAGAAGAGAAAATATGAAAGATGGAAAGGACACAAAAACCATTTAATCTAATATCTCTGACTTTCTTTTATGCAGCATGAAAAAGGTCTACTCTGAAGAGCTGAAAAGCAAACAGCACGTTCTATAAAAGTGGAAGAGGAGAGGAGAGGAGAGGAGAGGAGAGGAGAGGAGAGGAGAGGGGAGGAGAGGAGGGGAGAGAAGAGGAAGAGACGAGAAAGAAGAGAAGAGAAAGGATTTCAACAGTGTTCAGCTATATCTGACAGCTTATACTACAAATACTAATATCCTAAATCAGGAGTTATACCCTCAAGTGTAGCTGTTTGTGGGCTTATACACCAAGCAGAAATTCTGTGTGTTCACTAACATTAATCCTTATATATAGGGTTGCTCTGTACTGATTGTGCTACTATATGAGAGTACAGTACACTACTGGGTTCAACATTAAGGGTTCCAGAAAATTATTGGTCTGTAAGATATGAACTGAAGAAAGTTTACAAGTGGCTGCTTTGGGCTGTCGTCATTGCTTAAGAAGTTTCAGAAAGACCTTGCACTGATGTCCTAATTAAAGAACTCACTTATACTTTTGTCAGTGACACAAAACAAATCTCTACAAAAAAAATCAAAACTGTTGTCACATTTTCTGTCTAATATTTTGGCAGTTGACATCTTCCATATTGTAAGCCAAAAGCACTGAAGGATTAGAATATGTACCTCTGTGTGTAACATCTTACATGTCTTAAAATTGTGAAGAAGAAAATCAGGTAAATTTTTCCCTTTTTTTCAGTCAGATACATACTTGGGATTTTTTGAGTGAGCCTGTGTTTCAAACATCAAAGTTCACAGAGAACGAGGATTAATTTGCTAGTGGGAATAAGGATTGTAGCTGTGTGTGCAAAGTGTTCAACAGATAAGGATGAAGCCTCTAACCCCACATTTTTTCTGTGTAGGTTTTCAGGTGTGGCTTTTATTATGTTCTTCCTCAAAATAGTGGGGAAAAAAACAGTTTATGTTATGTATGTTAAATTCATTAACTAGTAGATCTCATTGGGATGAATTTTATGCTTTGCAGATCAGTTGTACATTTTTTCTAAACCTTTCAGCTTAGAAACAACTCACACACTGCAGTGGAGTATATGTGATGGTAATATCTGGAAACTTCAAAGTAGCCTTAATCTCTGATTTACAAAAAATAAACAAACATCCTTTTCAGTAGCATGGTGACCAGCTGCAGAAATGTTATGCTACAGCCTCATTAGGGTCAGAATTTAGCAAGGAAATTCTTGATGAAGAAAACAGGTCATCTGTCGAAGTGTCATCTCTTCAATTTTTTTTCAGCTATGATGCAGAGATTTTTTTTTGCTGGCTAGGATTATTTTATTTGCTCACTTCAAGTCACGTCAGCATTTATTTGGCTTCTGCAAATCCTCACTGTGTTCTTTTCATTGATTTTTTTTCAGGCCTATGATACTGTATTTTCAGCTTATTTTTCACTTTTTCAAATATGTTGTTTCCATATTTTGAGGATATATCAATAAATCTGTCTTTCTTTGCCAAAGAATAGGTCTTACAGGTCTGGATTTTATTTTATATACACATTTAGATTTTTTTCACATGTGTTTCTTTTTTGCAAGTATTCTGAAGGAATCACTTTGCTTGCATTTTTTTTTTCCTTTATAAAAGCACTCAAATTCTGTTCCTATTTATTTCAACTGTTTTCATATTCAGCTATCTGCAAAATAAAATTAATCTTCAGGTCATTCTTGTTCCAAAATAAAAAAGACTATGGTTTTAGGAGGCAGACAGGAAGTTATGCCCTTTTGACCCAAAGAACTAAAAGGAAGGTTGGGAGGAAGATGATAAAGAAAAAGCAAAGGAGGATACAATTTGTATGCACTGGTCATAGATCTTCAAAGTTTTAAATTATGTCAGTAGGAGGGATTTGGGGAGCAATCCCAGGCAGAATATGGAAACATGTTGTAGTCCACCATGCTGTATTTCTTTTCCCCTGTCCCCTGGAACAGTCACTTGGATACAGCTATTCCAGGACATTTCATGAAAGACTGGGTTTCAACAGGTTCTGTGTGCAATTAGCGTTTCCAAGCACAAAATGCTCCTGAACAGTTATGTCAGTCTAGGAATTGCACATTACCGTGGAAGTGGAAGCCTCAGCTACACAGATACTCACAATCATGATTTATTTTCTGCACCTTCCTCTTCTTCACTCTTTCTAATTTAATAATTTTTCCCCTTTTACTTATATACCTCTCTATCTTGCAGCTTTTTTTCTCTTTTTCCTTAATATTTATATTTGTTCCTTTTACACCTCCCAGCCCTCTTGGTAATCTTCCAGTGCCTGCTGGAAAGGAAAATGAGGCAAAGCTTATCTTTTTCCATCTTGCAGATGAAAATCCAGAGGATGCATGCAGAGAGGTGCAGAGGTAGAAGGAAGGAGTGCTGTTGCCATGGGAGTCTTCTCTGCTTCCTCTCTTTCTGCAAGAGCTTATCCTTGGAGAACCCTGCAGGATCCTGGCGACTCGGGACGGGAAAGGGCTCTGAAACTCTTGCCCAAAATAGAAAACAGGTAGCTTAATCCTCCTTTTATCTGACAGGAACTTGAAGATGAATGGGTGTGCCCAGCAAGCGTGACAAGGCGACAAGAAATTATGAACAATCCTGTGGACGAGGAGGCTAAAAGAGAAGAACGGGCAGAGATGTCGGGACTGTGCTTTATACACCTCCTCGGCCTGTGGAAGGACAGGGAAAGGCAAGGAATGGAGCTGACCCCCTCCTGCATTGGCCAGAGGGTACAGATGGACGGTGAGATAAATCACTCCCGCCACCATCATTTCCCCAAGCCGATGAGGACCTGGGGAGGAAATCTCACTGCCAGCATGTCCCAGTGCTCCTCCTGGCCTGGGGTAGCTGAGTGCAGAGTCCTCCTAAGACCTCGGAGCAAGCAGAAGGTCCAGGCTGGTAAAGCAAAGTGACAAATGTGTATGGGTATTTCTCATAAACTTAGCAAGGTTTTCAAAGTTGATGTTGTGACATTTTATGCCTTGCCATAGATTTTTCTTGGTGAGTTAAACACCTTGTACAAACAAATCATTAGGTGCTGCAGTAAGATAAACTTGTCTTTAATTAAAACTTCTTCTAAACATTTCAGACATTTGAATTGGTGACCCTTATATTTATTAAACCAAACTTTCATACATCTGTTGGATTGCAGTGCTATTGGAGCTTACGTTTTCAGGCACTTACACCAGACAAACATGAGATTAATAAATGTCTGAAGACTGTGATGAAATTGTGGTAGAGAATAATTTGGTCCAGTCTCTTCAGAATCAGGAAATATATAGCCAGGTATAATAACCCTACTTCATACTTGCAAGGGTAGATGCACATGAGTTTCTCATAAATTCAGTTACTTCATTCTCGTTGATCATATTTGACAGCTTTTACATATACTTGTCTACTTAATATCTTCTGAATACATTTGACAATGAATAAAATGTAAAGTTGCTGATAAGCTGAATTGCATGTTTCCACTTAAATCTGCATTCCTTGTTGGGTTCTTTTGTTGTTTTTTTTTAAGAAATGTCCCAGTATTTTGCCTACTGTGTGGTATACCTGTACTTAATGCTCTTTCATTTCCTTTGTCTAGCACAAGATGCTGTTATTCCACAAAGTCCCAGGGAGAGTTAAAAAAAAGAGAAAAAATGTTAATTAAGGAAGTAAATCTGCTCAGTGTTTTATCCCAGCATCCTGTCCTCCTGCTGCTTTTTATATGACCTTTTGCACTGCACAGAATTCATTACTATTGTAAAAACCATGGGTTTGGTTTTTACAAAATTTCAAGAAACCTGTGCCCCGTTTTAAAGTAGGTGGGATTCACAAACGGCAAAAAACCACGCCTTCTTCCAAATCTTTTTCATTCAGTAGCAACTCTACAAGTTTGCTAATTAGACCTACTAGACAAAAACTCCCCAGCAATAACACTGTGCAGAAGGAAAGGAGAAAACATCGTTATTGCTATTTTATTTACTATTTCACTGCAGGACGGCATAGAAACCCTAACCAGGTCAAGACTACATTGTGTCAGGTGCTGTACACAATAAATAGCAGTTCCTGCTTCAGGAAACGTGAAATTTGTGCATATATTTATAGCCAGGTTTGTGGCCCCACGGTAACTCATTTTGTGATTACCTCTACAAATGACAGTGTAGGCACCCAGAAATGTTTGCTGCAGGATGCAAACACCTGTGGTTTTTCCCAGGCTGAAGCCCAGTATAGTTTCACTGCCTCAGAAGAGTAACAGCACCTTAGTACAAATGGAGTGTAAAAGGACTCAAAACACTTAATCTTCTTTAACTGAAAGATACTTTATACACATATATGTTTACTGGTAGGCCTTTCAAAGAGGCATAATTACTCAGGCATCTCCGTGTAATTCGCCTGGGTCAATGCTAATATTAGAAAGTACTTATTCTGTGGGTCAGACGTATTGCTGCCCTGTGCAGTCCCTGGCTGCATGTCCGTAATAAATCACTCTACAGAAGAACTGGACTAACCCATATCTGTCTCAGCTTCTTTAATTGCAGACCACAAACACTGATAGAACCTAAAATGTTTGCTGAGTCTAGACTGAGTGGAGAAATGGAGGCGCACGTCAAATTTGCTCTTTAAGAAGTACTTTCTGCTCCTTTTGAGGAGGCAAAGTCTACATGCAACACCAGAAATATCCGACTGTGTACAAAAGCAACAAATGCTAATAAACCCAGGCGGTTCCTAAAAAAATGTGTAGATTTATACAAAATAATCAGGTATGCATGTGGACTTTTAGAGTTCGGGAGTGCATGTAGTGTCTCTGGAAAGCACTAGGTCAACGCTCCACTCACCAACAGGAGCAGCAGGTGGGTCACTGCCACCTTCCCTGTCCCATCCTAGAGGGTCCTTCACTGGCTGAAATGAGCTGGGGAGCTCCAAAGGCTGGCACTGCGGACACGCCAAGCTGTGCCTAGCAGCATCCCAGCCCTGGTGTCCCTTCCTGCACTCCCGGCTCCTGCAAGGGCAGGCATGCAGGAAGAGCCACCCCAGCTGGCCAGCTGACCTGCCACCTGAACCAGCAGCAGAGGATCATGTCGCTGCTGTGAGGCCTCATCCTGTAACTGTGGAGAGGGATGTGAGCCTGCTTCTCCAGAGGATGAGGGAGAGGAGGCAAGGCCCTGAGGGCTGTGGTGCGGCTGCTGCCTTCCCTTCACCGGGAAGTTGTCCCCCCCTTTCACTGGAGCTATGTTAAAAATGGTAGCCAAGGGCAAATGCTGGGGTATTCGCCATCTGAAAGCCCCATGGTGCTTCAGAGTGCTCAGCTTTGTGTGGCGGGAAGGGGTACGCTGGCCTGAGTCAGCCTCACTCTCCTCGGCAAGCCCATGGCCGCTTTTTGGGAGAGACAGTCTCCATCTTGAACTGTGCATGGCTCACACTTGTCATTTTACTGTCTGCCTACGGCTGGCTTGTTTGTCACAGCGCCTCAGCTCTTCTTTGTGGAAATTGCACCTTCCACTGAAAATAAAAAGTCACTTTCTAGCTCTAACAGGGGCAGAAAAAAGCCCAGTGTGACTAAAAGGCTCAGGAGCCAGCAAGCATATAAAGCAACTCCAAGTGCCAAATCTCCAGCTCAAAGAAGGCTAATTCATTATTTCTCCAAAGGACCATGCTGTGGCTGTATACCATGGGGCACAGCAGCCTTCCCCTTCCCTGGGCTGAAATGCAGCTGCCACCTCAGCGTGTTGCAGCAGTGAGGCGGCCGACAGAGACGCAGGTGGTGGAAAGCGTGCTGCCTTGCTGGGGCTGAGGGATGTTCGGAGCAGAGGTTGCTCATGGGTTTGCCAGGCATCCGTCTCGGATGCACACTGTGGGCATGAGGACACTCTTCTGGCTGACTGTCCCTTTTCCCAGAGCTCCCTGAAGGCTTTTCTAAGAGTCCCCAGAGCAGTTAAGGACAGTGCCAGCAACTGTAGGAAAGCACCCTGATGGGAGTGCTCCATCCAAACCAGGACCCCTGAAATGGCGTCCTTGCAGCCCCAATGCTCCCGACGGTTAACTCTTTTCAACTGAGTCAATAATTGATCCATTTTCCATGCATGCCTTTTGTCTGTCTGGGAGCAGGAAGCAATGTCCCTGAACAACCTCTGAGACACCGTTTTCCTGTGTTGCCTTGGCCCATGAGGGTCACAGGAACAGCCTACTGCCTGGGATGTCCAGGACTGCTCAGACTGCAAAAACACAAGCACCCGATGCCCCTGCATCCCTCCTCAGAGCCCAGGAATGACAGGCACCAATCTGGAGAAGGCTTTAAAGGGTTACTGGGTTGCAAGAGGGAAGGGTGGGGAGCGGAAGGTGCAGGGGAACCGTGGTTCTCTTACAATCGTCAGATCAAGTCACAGGGTGGAGGAGGATTTTCCAGATCCTCTGACCTTAAGGTTGGGGAGTGAAAGGAAGAGGAAGCACATTTGCACAGATCCTCTGTCAGAGCTTCCTCAGGGAGGGGCTCGGTCCTTCCAGCCCTTTGCTACATGCAGGGCCATGCACACACATACGCACAGCTAAATAAACACGGGAATGAAGTTCAAAGTAGACCCACAGGAGAAAACCTAATCTGTGGGAACCTCTTATTAACACTTGTGTTCACCTGCCCCTTGTATCTTAAACGTTGAGTGTTTAACCAGCCATAAAAGAAAACATCTGCTGGGTACCAGGAATACCTTGCAGTCCTATAGCACTTTCTAAGATTTTTCAGTCACCTTATGAGCCATTGAACCTGATTATGCCTTTGGGTAGGCACTTTACAAGACTCAGAAAAGTAGGGAAACTGAGGTATAAAATATACATTCATTGGTAGGGTCACTTGCAAACCCTGTGGGGTAGAACTGTGTAGGGAGCAGGGGCACCATAGTTCCCCATCACTTACTTTGCACCTGATCCAAAGCCAATTGAAAACACCAGGAGTTTTTTATTGACTTAATAGGCTTTGGCTTACCCTCTTCTGCCATGAAGTCATCATCATTTGTATTTTATAGCACATCTGTCCTGCGAAACAGATGTCTGAATCCTCACCATAGGTTCCTAAGACAGCAAGACATATTAGAAATAGGCATGAGAGAATCTCTCTCATTTCCCCATTTTACTTCTTTCTCAAAAAGTGATCCTCAAAAGTAGCAGTTCAAAGGTTCATTAACAATACAACCAAATTTCTCCTATATATTTTTCTCCTTCCCCCTTGTTTCTCCTCTTGGCTGGTTTTTTTTTCTTTCTTTTTTTTTTTTTTTTTTTTTTCCTCCTCCTTATTTTGTTTTCAAGCTACAGGAAATGTTAGCATAGGCCATTTTAGATTAGGCACAGCATTCAGTGGGTGAGACCATCCCTACAGTAGATTTTGAAGAACAATTAGGACATTATAAATGTGAACAGGCACTCAGAGCTGCAAAATTGCTCAGTAGTTTATGTTTCCTAATCCTGAATAATTCACCACATTAAAAATAATAACCTAGCATACAAGGAATTAATCTTCTTACAGTAGCAGATCAACTGCCCCAGCCAACGTGTCAAATTCAGTAAGTGCTCTTCTCAACAAGCATTTTATTCTGTTCCGCACATTATAATTGTGTGTGTGAGTGCCTGCAGCAGTATAGCCTCCTGGCAGGTGAGTCAGTTGAAGGTAACTGAAACTTTTTCTTGACTCACTAAGCTAATTTGGTGAGTGTAGAAGCCATGTTAGCACCTCCATCAACCCTGTGGCTGGATCCTCGTCTCAAGTGGGAAGGCAGTTCAGTCTCCTCAACTGTTGGTCAGATAATTTCTTAGCATTTGGCCATTGTTTGTTTGTCAGTTGTTTTTTTTTAACACATCTAAGTCATTCTGATGCGTTTTCTTTTCTATCCACCTATACTCCTACATCGCTTCCTTTTATTGCTCATACAACGCTGGTACACAGAAATGATACAGCTCTTCAGGTGACTGCATTTTAATATTTGACACGAGGTGTTTACACAGCGTTCTGTTCACCACAGTGTGGAAGAAACAGACCCTTTAAACAGTGATCTACACACCCTTCAATCTGGCATTTTCACATCAGAGAGCCACTGGTTCTGACAAATGAGCCAATGCAGCTGAACATTGGTATGCTCCATCTTTTTTAATGTTCGTTTACTCCCAGTCATCAGCTCTGGTTTAGTCTATGTATTTCTTCATCTTACTTCTGAGTACTTTACTCCTGTGAAAAAGATAATGCTATTTATTGGCTTACATTCTGGAGGTCTAAATTTTATTCCAACAGGATAACAAAGACAGCAATAGGCCATTTCTGATTAGATTTTATCTCTTCCTATTGGGAAAAAACCAAAAAAACCCCAAAACCCTACTTAAAAACCCTATTTGCACAGATAAGACCTAGACAGAAAGAAAGCACTAAACGCCCCCTTCTTCAGAGACGACTAAAGTCTCTTGTCTTTCTGGTTTGCAACTGCCTGCGAAAGGGCTTTGCCATCAACAGGTCTCCCAGTAGCAAAACCTAGCCTCCAGCACATCCTTCTCACTGCTGGATTTCTACCAGCCAGATCATGGTGCAGAGGCAGCACTTGTAATGCTGGTGAGCGACCTCTTCCAGGTCATCTACATCCAGCTCCATCCTGCAGAAAGTCTCCAGGGTGTTTGGTATAGGTCTTCTTCAAGAGGCTCCAGGGTGAAGAGAAAGGGCAGGAATTGGCCATCTTCTTAGACCCAACTAGATGCATGAGCACTGGCAATCAGTCTCTCTGGAATAGGCAGCACAAAAATTCAGCCTCATCTCCCAGTTTTTGATAGTGTTTGCCTGCACCAATGCCATCTTGATAAATATTGTGCATATAACCTAAGCATTTATTGAGGCTTGACCTGTTTATTGAGTTTTGACCTATTTAGACTCCTGAATGCTTCTGAATAACCCTAATGTTCAAGACTGCTAAAACTTAATTTTCACTTCGTAGCTGCTGAGAAAATTGCAACCCTGTAATAACATGCAGGCTGGACTTCTGGACAAAGTGTCAGAGCATCTTTACCATCAGCAATTCATCCAGTAGACGCAGTTTTTTGCAGGTGTACCTCTACTTGCACACTGGGAAAAAGTTCCCTTCAATATAAAGTTTGATTGCTCAGTTCTCTGCTTGCTGACCGAGGCAGCACAGCCACAACACGCTGACGCTCATCTTAGTTCTGGCAAACAAATGCAAAGTCCAGCTCCAGGTCTCCAGATAGGCAAGTCCTTCCTGAGACAGGTTACTCATTTCTCTCCATGCCAGCACCTTCCTTTAACATTTGCATCCTCTTGGAGCAGTGATGTTATTACTATTAGGAGGAAATCCACAGGAATGGATTAAACTCTACCCCTTACTCACATAAGACACAGGAATGACTGTAGGCTTTATGAGGGGAAACCAAAGGCAAATCTAATTTCTTCAACTCATCATTTCTCAAGCAGCTCTTCACACATACACAGGGAGTCTTAAAAGCAGTAATCTCTCACTGCCTGTTCCAAAGTTTAGTGATGTGGGTGAGAAAAGGAGAAAAACAGATAGACTTTCTTCTGAGGATGCTACTCCTCCTGCCTAATTCTGGGGAGCTCTCCTGGACCTGGTGTCACAAGCTCTCCCATCAGCAGCCTCTGCAATGACACTGGTGACTGATTCCTCTCCCCTCTCCAGAGTCACCTGGAATGGGTCACGGCTGGATGGGGTTCCCACAAGGGGACTTTGCGATGTGAACAAGCTACTTGAAAACTGAAAACCAGCACAAAGCTAAAAGGAGCTTGGTGTTTTCTCTCCGAGGTCAGGAAGAACAGCTTCCAACTTTTCAGTCGCGTGTTTTCGCTCTGCTTTGTGTGGACAGAGTAGTCATATTTGTCTTGTTTCAAGGCTCCCAAGAGAGGCCAAAACTAAGCTACAACAGATTTCTACATTTCAGCGAGGACATATTGTGGTCTTTCAAGGAAAAGAAAAAAACAGTGTTGCTGTTCACAGCTTCGAGCTGCCACTGGAGCAACATGGCAATGTCTTTTTCATAAAAGCCAGCCTGTGTTTACTTGCTGACTGGACCAGTGCTCTCACATGAAATCAGACAGCTTGCACATTGTGCTCTGTGAAGCTAGCACAACTGTTCCATCTTGCCACCTGCAACAAGCACTCTACCAGCTTTGGTTATGGTTCTTCTGTGTGGGGTCCTCCACTTTCTGCCATTTAATAAGACTTTTAATGCTATGCAGGCAGAAATTTGAGGCAAAATCCCAGATCACATTTTAGAAATATTTTGTCTGCGACTCCAGGGTCTGCTGCCTACGCTAGCTAAGCATTTTAAGTAACAAAACGTAGTGGACATTGTTTATAGGGCTTATGTTCTTTAACAATATGCAAAAAATATTACGGTGTTGCATTAATGTTTGAATGCCTTCTGTTTTTCCTGATTCCCATGTGGCCACCTTTACAAGGGTTCAGAGGTTATGTGTAGGAAGCACTGATTTCATGCAGTAGTGTGCAGTACAGAACTGTACTGTGAATTATCCTGTTCTCTGAATCCCCTGATGCGACTTTTCCCAGGTAGTGATGTTGATGGGATGGAGCCCAAGACATCCACATGCTGCAAAGCAGCAAGCCTCGTCCCCATCAGCAGATGGTGAGACTGCACTTTGCCACAGGTCAGATCTTCTAATAGTGTGGGCCAAGTCTCAGACCTGGGATAGTGCTGTTCAATTAGTTATAGCTATCAAACATCTGGAAATCTGAGATAAGCTTGAAAAACCCTCAAAATTTGTTTGGGCATAATTTCTGAGCAAGAGAGGGAAGTGTCTGGGGAAATCCAGCTGTATGAATCCTCCCTCATTCCTCCTAATGTTTCTGCTTTTCTTTTAAAAAAATGTTGTGAGCCAGACTTTGCTAAAATTTTCATTTTCAAATTTCCACTTCTGGAGTAGAGCACCTAGTTAGCTGATGACTTCTCAGGAATGTATTGAAGGAGTTTAAAGCTGCTCTCTGGCACCCATGAGCATGGGCAGCAGCAGCTCAAGATGTGCCAGCAGGAGCACATAGGTGAGACACAGGCCAGCACTGTGGCTTGGGCACGGCTGAGCGGGCTTGCTCCTGGGCAGGAGAAGGCAGCAAGAGCCCCACACTGGGACCATGCTGGCAGGCTGCCTTCCTCCCCAGCTGCTGGAAAGGTGGATGTGATTAAGACAACTGTGCTGACCACTAAAACCACTGGAACAGTAATTGCGGAGTGAAGGTGAGTTTGAGCTCCGCGTGCGGAGATACTCGGATGTGATGGATTTGTTGAGCCTGTCACAGAAATGGAGACTAATGTTAAACTTTGAAGTGTATTGGTTTGAAGTGTTATGGTTTTCAGTTTGTGATTTCCTTTTAAAATGCCCCCTTTATCTTTCACCCTCTTTTTCCTTTTCTTTTTCTTTTTTTTTTTTTTTTTTTTTTTTTTTAACAGATAAGGTCACTTGGATACTGACACTGGAAAGGAGGGAGAATTGTTCTGCAGCAGGAGCCAATAATGAATGAATCAATCAGTTTTTCCTTTGGAGAGGAGGGAACAGAGGGTAGGGAGACAGGGGAGGAAGTGCTAAATGTTCAATTAACCAAATGAACTAACAGGCTAAACTTTGGGGAATGCTTTATATGATATACTACCATGCAATTAAATGGCAGTATGGTATTACAGTGTTACATTAAATTCCATTTAATTTCCTGTAAACTCTCATGGCGAAAATATATGCAAAAGCTGATTCTATTGATCTCTCTTGCTCTAACCTACTGAACAGCTCTTCAGTGGGCAAGTGACGGTTTTCCTCAGGTTAGTTACATGAGCTTCATCTGGACTTACACACTGTGAGGTAATGATTTGCTCCTGTAAATGGCTTCACTGAGGCAACTTCACGTTTGCCTGCCTCCCTCCTGGGGCATATTTGGGATGTCATCTTAGCGAATGCAGTGTGGATAGCTTGCTATGTGATGCTAAATTTTTGTTGTTCTTTTCTTTCAGTGTTGCCAAAATCCATGATGATGACTAATATTTTTCCAAGTGCAGAAGGGAGTTACTTTTTAAAGTGGTTAAAAAACAAAGATTGATGTGATGTATGAGTGTGTGAAATTAGTACTGCAGGTTTAAAGAGCATCATTTTGCCACCTTGTGTCAGTCTTCAATTGCTAACGCTCTCTTCATCTAAGGACCAAATCTTACAGCCACATTCAAGACTAAATATTCACTTAAAACACAAACAAAGGCAACCAATAGGTTTGTGCAAATGAGAGAGGTTAAACTAACAGAGGAATGCATTGCAAAGTAGGGATGTAGCTAAGAGTATTCTTAAATACTCAGGGCTTGAAGAAAAATCTTGGTTGTTGGTCAGTTACTCCAGCACTGAAGTATTATTATTTCATATTGCTCTTGTTATAGGCAACTTGACTGGGTTTCATGCTAGTGTCAAATTACATGACGTTTGTCGTCCTCCTTCCTTTCTCTTAGCATCTGTAGTGTCTGTGGTGCACCACTAGCATCAGTCTTGAAAGGAGCATAACCTGGAGAAAGGAAAGAGCGCGGCAGGTCAGGACTGAGCTGAGCAGAAGAGGGCTATGGCAAAGATTCCCGAGATACACTGAGACCATGTCAGTTCCTACTTACTGACGTTAATTTGTAATTTTCCTGAGCACCATGATCAAATAAACTTACAAAAACAGAATCCAGATTGCTGAGGCAGAGAAACACTGCACACAGGGCTGCTCTAACATCCTGTGTATTATTGGCCCAGAGCCACTGCCAGCTGCAACATTTTTCTGTTAGAGAGATGAAATTGCTGCTCCTGGATGCACACAAATATTTAAACAACCGACACAATATAAAGCAGTGGATATAACGACATAAGAAATAAAACAGCCCTTTGGCGATAAATCCTGTTGAGAGAGCAACAGCCTAGTAAATGCTATCTAACATTTAGCAGAGCCTTAGACCTGACGCTGACCCCTGCCAATACATTTGTGTGTTGATTCAATAGGAATCTCGGGAGTTTGGGGTCTTGGTTTTGCTTTCACCCATCTGTTACTAAAACAGCACATATTTGACATGATTCCACTTCATCTGAGGCCTGCCAAATAAAAATTATCTTTTATTTACATGAGCAATAACTACCAATAATTCGCATTTACAGCACACTGCACCTTCTCTTGAAAACTCAAAGCACTTCATAAATATGAGGAACAGAACTTTTTAATATTTCTGAGAGGTGGTGTATTATTTTCCCTATTCGAAACTACAGAAGCTATCACAGCAAAAGTGTCACATTCAGTGTTACGGCTGAAAGAGAAAGGCAGAGCTTTGAGGAGACTGCGAGCCCCTTAAGTGCTTTTGCCACAAAACCACCCAGCAGTAAATGAGAAAACTTCATGCGCCATAAAAAGGGTAGTCACACTGAATGGAGTCAGTACTGGTACCTGTGAAATACTAAGCCATTTTAGAGTAAAAGAATTTTTATGAAACCTGTTCATTTGAAGTGTTTCCCATGGGGCATTTTGAGTCAGATTCAACCTGCTAAAGAGAGGGAAAATGTGCTAACTCACATTGAGGGAAAGGTCAAAGCTACACTGATTAGCAAATGTGGGAAATAACCAGGCTGTCTGTGGTTCTACCCAAGGGATGCTGATAACTGGATACCTCAGTCCTCCCACCCCACATGCCTCAGCAGGCTCCTGCTGACTTGATGGCCTTCAGGTGGCAAAGATCTTCTCACACAAAGGCACTTTATGGCACTGAGGCGTTCAGTAGGCTCCCTCTTCTCCACGAGGGTGGAAGGAGCTCAGCTAACATGAAGCTGGGTCTGTACGGTCTCAGCGCCTTGTGACAGGAACTACAGCAATACGTTGCCTAGTAATGATCTTTCTAGGGACTCAAAAGTCTTTATAAATTTTTAATGCTCCAAATTCATTTTCTAATAGCCTTAATATAGGTTTATTATTACAGTCTGTGAAACAACAGCTGATGCACTTTCCCAGTTATTAAGGTCCTACTACATTTTTTTGTTTAATTTCCAGTAGTATCATAGTTTTGTTCGAGATCACTTTTTTAAAAACAGCCATGGCAACAGTTTAATCAATCTCAGCTCACTATTCTGGGTTGGGCACAAGATGCAGTGATTCAGGTCTCGGTGCAAATCAGTTTTAGAGTGGAGCTGCTTCTCCTTTACACCAGGCGAAGTGCAAGATAACGATCAGGCTATTGGCATTCGCAACTTCTCTTCCCAAGGATCTGTGCAGCAGAGTCTGTGTCTGTGATATGGGTAGTGAATATATCCATTCCACTCTACTTCCAGGCATTCATTTCCTGTAACATAATTTTTAAGGAGTCTCTGGCAGTTCAGTGGAAAGAGATTTTTTTTTTCTTTTTAATCTCTCTTAAAGCCCTGTTACCACTTTTAATTACTGCTGTTTAACTTTTAAGGACAAAAAATCTGGCAGACTTGTTGAGCTGCTTAAGTCTCTTGTTAATCCCTTCTAGTTAACACAGCCACTGTGTCAGCTGCAAGCCGAAGGAAGGAGAGGGCAGCGGAGGCAGGAATGATGGATCTACCTACTCGTGTCACTTTGTGGCATGTTTATACCTGTGGCTCCTTCTTTTTTGTCTTTTTAGACCTTTTCCAATTGCATCATGGACACATTGGCACCATAAGTTCCACAGGACCAAGACAGTCTTTGCCGCTGCTGGTGGCATGCTGGGACCCTGGGCCCCCACCATGGCCAGCTATGGTTCCTCTTGCTACCTGTGGTCCTCACACTGCCACAGCCACCAGCACAGCTCAGAGCCACCCTTGCTGCCCTTCCTGTGTGGTGAAGGACCCAGTGTGTCTCCTCTCCCATCTCTGAGCGGGGCTGGTGCTGCTGCGGATGCCCAGCCTAGGCACCAAGGCTGACCCAGTCCAGGCTACAGATGTCCCAGCCATCTCCCATCTCTGATGGACAACAGCGCAGGGGATGAAGTGAGCGAGGTTAGACATGGTCACAGAGCATAGAGCAAGAGGAGGCAGAGGTGGAAAAAAGTCTTATTTTCACACTGCTGGGCTGCAGCAAGCTGCAAAGCAGGTGAGGATCCTGGGAAAACACGTGCTGGGTGCTGCACGTCTGCAACATCAGGTTTGCTCCTGCCTCCCACACAAACCGTGTGTGGTGACAGCTCACCCGCTGTCACCAACAGCCAGCCTCTAATCACCGTGGATACAGCCTCCTTTTGTTCCCCAAGGAGGGGCAAGATGAACACCCTGACACCGGTGATGAAATGCTCATGGAGACGGTTGGCGTGTGGTGGATTCTGCTATCAGAAGGGCACGGACAGGGGTCCCTGTTCTGTAGCTTTCCTCTTCCTTTACGCTGCTTCCTTTCTCCTCTTAATAAAACTTTACAGAGGGAAATTTCTGTGTTTCAGGCAATTGCTCACTTCTATCAGTACTTGCTGAAGAGCTCAGGATTCCTGGTTATTTATCTGATGTGTGTAAATGAGAATGTGTCACTTGGGCTGTGTTTGAATGGAGAGAACAAAATAAGTAATGATATGATGTGTTAGGCAGCTTTTCCTCTTGAAGACATAACGAGGCTGTTTACTGCTGGATTATTGTTTTCTGCAAACTCTGTTGTAAAATCTCCTACTGCCACCATCAGGACATCAAAAGATAAAATACTTTTTTATGCAGAGCACATCATCAAAGCCAAGTAAGTCAGTGCATCCAATAAAAACATGACTAGGATATAAATCTTTTGGATGTACACAAGAATATATATTGAATTGGAAATTATAATAGCATGTCTCTCCAGAGAGGCGTTCATAAGGAAAAGGGTGTGTGTGTCTGTAATTTATGCAATAGTCATGTAGTAAATAAAAAATCTAAATAAAATAACTTGCATTGCTCATATTCATGAATATGAATCAAAGGGGCACCTAATAATAACATTGGAAAGATATTAAGAATATTTTTGCCTGTACTTCAGTACAAGATGTATGGCTCATTGAAGATTGCCTTCTTTCCACATAGATGCCAACCATCTTTACTAATTCTCAGCTTTTGTAAATTCTTAAAACGTCCTTTCTGCCACTTTGCAAATGCAGTCACAATTTTCTATTAAATATTCAACTATCTAATATCGAATATAGCCAGAAAGTACCACATACACCTGATATTACTTGGCTGTCATCAGGAAGACTTGCTTGAGCCTGGACTAGGCAGGGGGTCAGCAGATGAAAATAATCTACTTCTAAAGTCATTTAAATTAGCAGAGAATTTGGTCTTCCCTGTATAGTTTTGTGTAGTAGCTTTGTGTAGTCCAAATAAAGAATCACTAGTAAAACAACAAATAATAAAGACATTTCTGAGTACACTGCAACGCAACAGACCAGATTGCTTTTACAACCAAGCATGCCAGGAAAGCATGTGCTTTCCTGCCTCAGCTGCATTAAGTTATTGTTGACTTTTATTCACTAATAAATAATGTCCCATTCCAGGTGAATATGGTTTGCATGTTTTTGATTAAAATTACATCAGCCTTAAATTGAACTGTCATTCTTGAAGAACGTAAGCTACCCTTCTTCAGTATTAGTAGCTCTCTACCTACTATGCAGTTAACCCAACACACTGCTCTGCTGTCGCTGCCGTGGTTAAGCACCCCAGGACCCCAGTGGGTGGGTGTGCAAAGCAACTACACATGTATTTTTAAGGCACACTATTCCATGCATACCTGGATCCTCATTGTCCAATGACATCATATATGATCTAAGAAAAGCACTTGTGACTTTACTGTTTTAATCCAAATGTCTGTGTAACCAAGCACTGAAAAATTTCTAGGAAGAACCTTTGTTGCCCTGAATCAAGAGGGCTCGGTCTTTGACAGCAAGTTGTTCTGGGACAAGTTTGTCCTTTGCTGGTTGTATGAAAAAGAACTTTCTATATTTCCCAGTAACTAATTTAAAAGGCAAAGCTCATTAAAGTGGAAAACAAAAGGAGTGGGGGTGTCAGGGGAGTGAATAGTTATGGTCATTTATGGGAACAGTTTTCAGACCAAGTGAGGGTTTCTCCACAGCTCAGTAAAAGGAAGCATTTGGTCCCGACAGGCTTACAGAAAAGATCACAGGGGAGTCTGTGGAGGAAGAGGCCATGGGAAACAAAAAGAGGTGTGGAATGAGGGCAAGCAGCCGCACGGCTGGCAGTCTGTTGTGGAAAGGATGGAGATTTCTTCTGGACTACATTTCTTGAAGTGCTGGGGAAATACCCTGTGTCAGCAAGGAGCCTGGAAAAGGAGAAGAGTACAGGGTACAGGAGAACTGACAGGTCTGGGGTCTAGGTTTGAGGCTGGCAGAGGTCTTCCAGCCCTGGGAGCAGGGCAGTAAGTTTCCCAGGAGGGGAACTCCCTGTAATTGAATTTTAACTTTGAAAGAGCTTTAGACCAAAGGACCAAAAAGCACAACCACAGTTTCCCAGCCTGCTTAGGGCAGCTGATTCAGATGGGGAATCAAGGCATGATACCAGCTAGGTAAGTGTTACTGCAGACCAGTAAGGTCTGGCAGGCTGCTGGGAGGAGGGAGCTACACAGCTGAGGTCCCTCTGCTGAAAATAACTCATGTCCTGGGCACACACTTATAGACTTTCAGGAAAAATGCTGCTGAATATCTGAGTTTCCATGGAGGGACATGTGGTCCTTCAGGACCAGCCTCTAAACCATTTGCCATCCAGTTTTACATAGCACTAACAACTCAGATTACATCCAGATGGGAAAATGGTGTGGCTGTATCATTCCTTCAGCCAGCTCTCCCCACTGTGGAAACAGCCTGCCCGTGCTCTGCTAGCTGGAACAGACAACTGGCTTAATTGCATTGCCGTATGGCTACTTGCACTTCCAACAGCCACAGTCTGTTAAATACGTATAAGGAGGAGGAGCAGTTTTGTGTGAGGTGGAACTAGGAAGGCCTGGTAGTGTGTCTTGGTTTCAGCTGAGACAGAGTTAACTTTCTTCATAGTAGCTAGTGTGAGGCTGTGTCTTGGATTTGTGCTGAGAAGAAGGCTGATAACATACTGATGTTTATAGTTTCTGCCAGGACAGTCAAGGTCGTTTCAGCTTCTCTGCTGTGTCAGTACCCGCAGGTGCAGGAGAAGCTGGGAGGGAGCACAGCCCCAATTACTGGCCTAAGATTCGACCTTAGGTTTAGGATTGAGACCTAAACTGGCCAATAGTCTATTCCATATCATGCACATCATGCCCAGTGTATAGATGAGGCTCTGTATGGAAGTGCTCCCTCTTTCTGGGTTGGCTCTCTCTGGGTGGTCCCTCCCCAAGTCATCTCCCTCTTGGGGTCACCCTGCACTTTGGGTCATCTTTCTCCCTCGGTCAGCTCTCAGTCTCAGATGCTCAGGCTCTTGTCTCCATTCCAGGATTGCGGTTTCAGGACTCTCCCTGCTCCAGGATTGTTAGCCGTGAGCAGGCCAAGCCTTGGTCATTGGGTGGTGAGCAGTATCACTCATTAGTATATTTGTAATAATAATAATAATAGCTGTTATTATTATTATTATTATTTTCAATTTT
>NW_010116253.1:0-40468 GCF_000699245.1 Pterocles gutturalis
ATATATGATAATTGAATAATTAAATATATATATGGTAATTAAATCAAAGCCCTTCAGAGGTGCCATGTGAGCAGGAGGGCAGAGGCTCTCCCACCCACCAGCACCCCCAGAAGGCGAAGATGCTCACCCAGTTCAGCTGTCAGCCCCAGCCAGATGCTGCATCATTGGCACGTTTCCGCTGCCTTCCCCATGCATTTTTAAGCAAACCCCAAACTCTCCACATACGTACAGGTGTATTTTGCCACCTGGGCAGCGAGGTCCCCCAGCGAGGGTGCTGCATTGCAGGCTGCGCGGCCGAGGCTGTGCAGTGCCCTGCCATCCTCTACCCTCTGGCCTCGCAGTACCTCTCTAGGTGTGCATTATGAGATAACAACCTCGCCGGATCAATTTGAGTGTGGAAAATAGGTTTCCTTAAAAAAGGGACACCAGTATAGCAGCATTCAAGTTCTACCAATTACAGTGTCTGACACCTTTCCCCTTGAAGGCTGCATGCTGAACGAGCACAGGGTGTATTTCTGGCTTGTTTAAAAAGGATGAGGACAGGCATCTGATAGCTTACCTTAATTATTCCATTTCCTCCTCCCTATATACATTTCCAAAATCTAATTATAGTGTTTGTGGCCCCGGCTATCAGGCAGTACCCAGTGATTAATATAAAGCCACAGGAAGGACAGCTACCTCCCTTCACGCTTTCCACAACATTGCAAATATATTCTGGCAGCCTTTTGATACTAATATTTTGATACATTCATCGTTGTGTTAGCATCAGCAGTGAGCAATATTTACAGTTTATAGGCTCTTCCAGGACCAACTGTTCATATTACTCCTATTAAGTCCATTCAATTTTCCACCTGAAATACCACATTTACCTAGTCAGAGTTTGACATCTATTTTCGGGGGGGGGAGGGGGTGAGGATTTGCTTTTAGTAATGAGTTTTATTTAATTGTATGTTCTGCTTCTCCCAAAGAAGGAAATCTGTTATGTATTGTCAATCAACTAAGATGCACTTGGCTGCATTCTCAGGTTTGTTATCTCGGTCCTGATAAGGGGACATTTTTGTGTGTATGCATCCGTGTGTGTTGAGCTGCAATCACTTATCTGTTCCTCTGTGGCTTTACTTATACTGGAATTTTCTGCAATGTCCTCACAAGTGCAGGAAGGCTGTCCAGGGCCGTGCTCTGCGGGCAGTCGGTGGGCAGCGGGCAACCCTCCTCCATACGTTTGCTATTCCAAGCCACATGTGTTGTCACGCTCCGCTCCTTTTTGTAAACAGCCAGACTCCAAACCTATTAAATGTTCTTTATTTGTGAAAGTAAATAAATACAGTAATGATTCTCTTGCATCTGCCTCCCCTTAAAGGCATTGAGATCTGGTTTTAGGAGACAGCAAACCCTATGACTCTGCTCAGCCGCAGTTTAAAAAGAGGGAGCAAAGTCCAAATAGAACAAATATATATTGGAAATTCTTCATCTTCTTAGTATAATTATTATTGATACTTAAGGGGAGGGGGCAAATTCTACCAGCATTGAAAATAAACTTTGTATCTCCTCCAAGGACTAAAATTCAAGACTTAGGTAGCTCTCTGAGCTTTTAATACTAAAGTTGTCACAGACATCACACAATTCAATGTTTTGGCAATTTGTAAGAACGAGAGCAAACCAAGGCTTGGCCAAAGAATGAACTGGTCCATCCGTTTGCCTGACAGTTGCCATCCCATGGGCTCCCCTGCCAGAGCTGCTACTCCCTGCACAGGGAAATTCATTCCCAGAGTGAGAGACTTCTTCAGCATCAAACTTCCATCTTTTTCTCATACTTTCTGTGTGCAGAGATGCCAGGGTTTGTGCCTGGTCGGTGTGTGAAGAGCATGTCCAAGACCCCTGTTAGCAGTCACCGCATGCAGCAGAGGCGATGGACAGAGCTAGTTGGGAAATAAGTTGCTGTTTTGTGAGAAACTCTGCAGTTGCAGAGGATTTTTCTGTTAAACAGAGCAGGAACAAACAAAGCAAGCAATAGTAATATCCAGGAAAAAAGAAAAGAAAAGAAAAAAAAAAAAAAAAAGAAAAGGGAATCGGGATCATACCAAAGGCTTGCTTAACAGGATCAAAATCTTTTACTCTAATTTCAGCCTTTAAAAATTCCGTATAATAAATGTATGCATATAAAGGAATGAAAAGCCATAATATTGAAACAGCAAATCTAAATCTTGTATTTCAGAAATGATATGTTAGAGCACTCTGATGTTCCTTGGATGGATAATTTCTCTGTGCTTCAGGTTTCACTTCTTGCAGCTTTTCTTCTTGCTGCTCTCCTGACATGTCAGATGTTCAAGCCCAGGCTTCTCCCTCAGCGTGCTGTTCGTACCATACCTGTTGAACGAGGCAACACAGCCCTACAGCAGTGACTCTGCTCTGTCGAGAGGGACTTCCTTGAGCAACCTCCAACACTGCAGAAGATCAAGCAGACAGGAGAGGATGGCAGCATCCCAGGGGCCTGCCCCAAAGGGTATACCTTCCTGCGGGAGCGTGCCTGGATGGGTGGAGGCTCTCCTCCAGCCCCAGCATGAAGGAGAAAAGGAAGAGCAGGGCTGGTGAAGGTCAGGTTGTGGATCTGCTTACCATTCCCTTGGGCAGAGGATTACAGGTGCCGTGCAGGGACCCTGCCCCTCTCGTGGGTCAGAAGGAGAATTTCTCCCTTTCAGCGCTGGGGAAAAGCTCTGGGGCTAACAGATATCCCCCCGTAACCTTGCTGTGATGGAGGTCTTGCAAGTGTAATTCTCCATCTGTATCTGAGTACAGAGAGGTGGAATGATTTTCCCCAGTCACGCAGCTAGTGGCCATCAGAGCTGGGGTAAACACCTCATCCTTCGATTTCCAGTGGGAAGCAGCAAGCCCCATATTCTTCCTTGTGCAGGCTATGAGGCAGCAGAGCGGTGTGGCTCTCTATAGGTACCATTCATTGCTCTGAGGGACATACAGCAAAAAAACCCATGAGATGAGTTTGGAGTTGAGCCTTGCCTTGCCCGCGACAGCAGCAGGATGCTGAAATGCTGCTGGCTGGGTGGCAGTCCTGCAAGCCAAGCTTTTCAGGAGAAAGGCTGCCAGAGCTTTACAGAAAAGCACTTTAAACCTCAGGTTCCGGAGCACTAGCAGGCAGGGCGGGGGCATGCTGGGGTGAGCTCTGTGTGTGCTGGTGGGCTCACACCAGCGTGAAGCAAATGTCTTTTGAATGACTTGGTGCCGGAGGGGACATGCACAGCATCCCGAGGCAGCCTCAGCAAGACATCCGACTGATTAGATATTGAGGTCAGGAGCCGAGATACCAAGGTCGTGCCACGTCCTGCTCTCCTCATCCAGCTGGGCCCCAGTAAAATAGCAGCTGGTAAGACCACCAATCAGATAAGGTGGCAATTTTCAACAGTCTCAAATTGTTGTTGCAGCAAGGGAGGTCCAGATAAGATCAATGAGACGCTGGAATGATTTAGCCATTCCTGGCTTTTTTTTTTTTTTCTATTTTTCTTTTTTTCCCCTTTCTTCTTTTTGAAGACACAGCCTGTCTTCTGAATGTGAATGCAGGGAGCACTCGTGGAGTCCTGCACCATCCTTGGAACAAAATGCGAGGGTTGATTTATGGGCTGGATTATGGGAAAATGGTAATTCTTTGCTTTTTATGATGTTTTGTCGGAAGGTGTGTTATCTTCCAGCCAGAGCAGTGGGATTGCAATGAGGTTTTTACAAAAGAGGTGAGAGAAGGGGGGTGATGGTGAGTACAGCAGCTCCTCTAACACAGCAGTTAATAAGACACCAGCACATTAATCATGTGGCAGGTATTGAGTCTAACAGGGCAAGGCAATAGTTTTTAAAAACAGCCCGTTAAGTTACTACCTGGTACAAGAAGGCTGACTGGATGCCACAAGTTTTATGCCACTATTTGCAATTAAAGTTATTTTTTATCCCTTTTTGTCCTTTTTTTTTTTTTTTCTGGTTGGAAAGTTTTTAAATGCCTTTTTAGACCTGTAAGAAAATAAAAGACGAACCATGCAGGGCTGTAACAGAGGGCCGTGCCAGTCCCTTTCCTCTCCACCCACCGTGCCCTGGGCTGTACCTTGGGTGTTTGCACAGGACCACACCGTGGTCCCTCTCCTTCACCGCCATGCCAAACGCTAGACACAGCTGAACGATTCTCTTGAGGGTCATGGCACAGAAGAGATGCTCCAGCGCTGTGATACAGCCAGGATAGGTTCCTTCCATTGGGTTTTGTGATCAAAGCAGACCTGATTCTCAGCTTCAGGCTGGAGATGTGGCTGACCTCTTTCATGGGACTTTCCAGGCAGCTTTATCGGACCAGACCATGCACACCTCGGTGTCTTTTATCACCACCCGCCTGATTAGAAGTGGCAAAGTCAAAGGGGAGGAAGAGTTGGGGTAATCCTGATGCACAACTACAGTTGAGCCCATACCTCCTTGGTGTGAAGGAGCTCCAGTCACTTTAATCCGGTGGTTACCGATGTTATAGCACAACTTATTTTTCATTGCTAAAACCTGTTCATTATCAGAAACACTATAAAACAAAGGAAGATAACATTACAAAACGAACCATTCCCATGATGTTGTAGGCTTTCTGCATGTGCACATGACCTTCATTTTGAGCCTTTGTCAAACACCACTTGCCATGACAAGTTGGGAGAATTGGGCAAGACCAAAGCAGGTAGAGCAGTCATATACGACTAGGTAAAGTTTTGTCTTGCTTTCCACATGACAAATAAAAATTTCCAGGAACATGTCTCTTGGCCATGACTGTGTGATGAAATATGCCCTTCAAGTAGGATGCAAGCAGATGTCAGCATTGAAAAAGAATCATAAGAATTGCCTTCCCAGAAAACACCAAAAATCTGTGTTGCTCATTAGTTGGTCGCTGACAGTGATCAAAGCCTGATGCTTCACAGGAAGAGAAAAAGTTAATTGTAATAAACAGAGAGAAATATGCACCTTGCCCTGATCCGGTGCCATGGGAAAAAAATGTCATCTTGACTCTGGACTGATCGTCAGCAAATGCCAAGCAACAAAAGGTGAACAGCATAATTACGAGGCTAAGCTGCTGAGAATCATAAAATGGAGTTTCACAGTCAGTGCTGGCAGTGACTACAGTAAGTACACATGCCAGAAGGGTGGCCATATATTTGGGAACAGATCATACAGGTGAGACACCTGACTTGCCTAAGAATCACCAGTTTTGGGAGGGTTTGTGTTCTGAGCTGAGGAGCTTTCTTTACTCTGGTGAATACGATGACTGCTGTAGCCCAGTACAGCTTTTTTTTAATTTTTTTTTTTGAGTTGATATATGTGAGCATTGCTCCACTGGAGACAAGGAAACTGCGGTGATTCTCAGCAGCTGAAGACTTGACCCCCAGTTTTCAGATGTTGGCTTGTTTTGGTTTTCCTTTTAAAGGTGGCAGATTGCATTTGGAGATCTTTGTGTTTTGTTTTATGGACTCAAGCAGATATTTGACAGTAGCAGTGCTGAATAATGGCTGCATGGTTTTCATGATGCTAATCAGATTATTTTCTTTTTCTTTCCTTTTTCTTTTCACATATTTTTTGTGCCAAAGGGTAGAGCTGAGACTGAGAAAGATATTTGTAGGAAATAATTTCTCCAGCAAGTTCTGATGTATTTTTCTGAAAAAATAATTTAAAATATATTTTATGTTCTCCCAGCTGTTGCCTCTCTGCAATTTCGTTTCTCATCATAGCATCAGATATACTGCAAGTTACAAGGTAACCGAGGGAGATACCTGAGCTAGTTTTAACCGAGTGGTAGTTTGAAATAGCACTGCTGCAGATATATTTCTTCTGGTATTTAAGCTAGTTTAAAGCAGTTGGCTATCTCTGCTTCACACTGCTGTCCAACCCTTAGCCAATTAACAGAAAATATTGACAAACACTCTCACACTTTAATATTTGTTTCTTCGTGAAAAATCCTTCCCTAGGTACATTATGGTGTAATTTCCCTTGTAGCTGGATAAATACAAATATAACTCAAGCAGTCATGTTTGCCACCCACCTCTGTCTCTGCAGAGCTCTACGGGGAAATCCCGGGATGCTCCTGTTCACGAGAGCAGCACGGTCGGCTGAAGCTGCTGCTGCTGGCCCAGCCACTCAAAGGGAAATCTTGGCCCCATTGAACTCACCGACAAAACTCTGGCTGATTATTTGTTGGACCAAAATATGTATTGTAGCAAACACTCAGAGTGCACAAAGAACGAGATTGCCTGTTTCGTCTCCCAGAAACAACTGGGCTTGGCAGCTGGACTGTCACTTTGAGCGTTGGTGCTGAACAAATCACTCCTCTGTCATCTTCTCACTCTTGCCCAATATAGCTCTTTTTCCACTCTGTTGTTCTGAGCATATGATATAATTATCAACATTAAGAAAAGTTTTGTTTCTTTTTTCCACGCTTGGGCAGCTGAATTACATTTACTTTTGGGTTTGTTTTTGTTTTTGTTTTTTTTTCCCCGACACAATTCAGAACCACAGGGAAGCATGAAGTTGTCTTATAACTGCTAGAGCACAAATAACTTGTGGAGGGTTTAAGTCCAACTAACTCCCACCCAGACTGGCTCCATGTCACCCAGAAGCCGTGTCTGCACTCCAGCCAAATGACTTCCCAGGAGTCCTTTCCCTGCAGACACTCACAAGCATTATATAATTTCCTAGTTAGCCTGAAGGCACTCCGATGGCTCTGTTTTAGTCACGTATCTGTGCTTGGAAGCAGCCACTCCAGTGCAACAGGCACTTTTCTCTGAGCTAGACATGTGGTGCACTGGAAGCAGAGATGGACAGACAGCTCACCTCTACCTCCTTCCCCAGGGGTGTCCGCAAAGTTTCCCGAGGGACCGTGCTGTGACACCACAGAGGAAGACAGAGCCCTGCTGCTTGGGACTGATCCCAAGGGCAGCTGGCACATCACAGCTCCTGCTCCGTCAGTCTCTTCTCTGTGACAGAGGAATATTTGTGTCTTAAACCTCAAGAATACCTACAGTCTTGTATGGTCAGTGAAGACAGAAAGGGTGGTTAGGATATATGGTTATATGTGGACTGGCAAAGGTATCTACATATTTACATTTGCTAGAAAATGTAGGAATTGTCCAGCATCAGAAACCTAAAATTTTCCGAAGCGATACCTACACAGAACACTCAAAGTAGATGGACTGGGTTCTGCTCTTGGTTAGTAGGGTAACAAATGGTCTATAAAGAAATAAAAAAATTTAAAAAAAATAAAAAGGAGAAAATTAAATCTTTCAGCAAGAAAAGCCACTTTGCTTTTTGTCATTCTCAGCTCTTTGAAAATGCCACAAACTTTATTTTGGTAATTGCTATGCAAACATTTTTGATGTCTGTGCAAAAACATCTGGAAGCTTACAGTAGCATCTGGACATAAATATTAAAATATCAACAAAAAACCTGATGTGAATTAACCATGTGGATAGCCATAAAAAACCACAACCACAAAAACCTGCTCCAAGTCTTCGGCTGCAAAAGTGGATGCCTTCTCACTTGTTTTTAGTGTTTATGAACTGTCATTCAAAAAGTGAGCGGTTGTGACTAGTGACTGGGTTTTCTTTCATTTCCACCACTCTTAATCAGACTAGAAATTCGCTGGCCTGATTGAATGGGTAGGAAACATCCCTTGCTCCCTCTCTAAGCCCTCTGCCAAATTACTGGTGTTCTATGTGAAAGTTTGGATTCTGGTTGTGCAATGTGTGCTGTCAAGGCTCCTCCTCCTGCTGGACACAGCCTGGACTCCCACTGAATTCATACTGTGGGAATGCAGTGCCATGGGCAGGGCTCCCTGAGAGCAATTGCCATGGGCACTCACTGCCCTGTGTTAGAGAACAGTGGTTTTGGTGTGCTCAGGTCTCGGTCTAGTATTCCCACCGGAGAGATGTGCTGTGAGGAAGGAAACGTGACTCTAAGGTCCAGCTCACATAGGGCAGCTGAAGGAAAACAGCAACCCCCCTCTACCTCCAACAATGTCAAAAAGCAAGCTAAAACGGTAATTCCATGATTATTTTTCAGTTTATGAAGGCTAGTCTCACGAGTTTTGAGCCCCTCAGGTTGGCAGCTTTGTGAGTCACATTTTCAAAAGTGGCAAGGATGTGCAGACACCTAAATCTCTTTGGTTTTTAGTGAGTCTGTGGTACAGATAACCAAAGGCTTTAGAAGCTGACAGGGGTCAAGCATGTAAATGGGTTTGATAACCCAGGTCTTATTACCTTTATTTTCTCTTGGTAAAACCAGAAATAATAGCTTTTCTCCTCCAGAAGTGAATACATGAAAGATTAAGCAGTGCTAGTACGATACAGGTCCTTCACGTTTTCCAAAGAGAACTGGAAAATGCACAGTTTGGGGGATATGGATCAGCTAAGCAATGCTGGATCTTCTAGGTGCCATCACTTGTTCTCATGTCATTTTTTTTTCTCATTCTTACTGTTTTCTTTCTGGTCTTTTAGCTTTGTTTGCTCTTTCACTGCAGGCTTCAGTGCTATTCACCTTGTTTTCAGGAGTGGTCAGCTGCAAGTTGTATATATCCCACCACCCGAGCTGGACTGCTTATGGAGTGGACTTTTTTACATAAAGGTATTTCGGTTTCTTTATTTTCTGAAGACATACGCAGTATTTCACAATGAAAAAGAAATGCTGTAACTGGCCATTGCCCTCTGCAGTTGCTATCCTGCTGGGATATTCTGGGTAGGACCAACTGCAAGGTGAACAAATTGCTCTAAAACACTCTCAAGAATGGAAACACACAGATGTTTGTGTTTGATTTCTGCCCTAATATTTCGTGAGGACTCTATAATTTAAATAAAAGGGCTAATTTTCCCCCAATTTAATGTCTTTTTAACAGTGTGAGAGTTATAAACATTATAATAATTTTACCACTTTCATATTTTAAAATATGCCCTCTAAGCATTTACATTCAAGATTTGTTTTTCTTCAGATGTGTAAATAACACATAGCAATTTGCATCTCATGCATAAATCTTTCTCCTGTTGAATGCAAATTAAAAAATAATGATAATCCAGCCCCCAACCCCGTTCATTTGCTTTTTTTCCCACCTCCTCATATTTATGGCAATTTAGCTGGCTAATTCTTCCAAGGAGAATTTTAGGGGTTTATGTGTGTTTAAAAAATTATCTAGCTGAAGTTTTCTTCCACTGAGTAATAACATGCCTTGAGCTGATGAATAGTGTTTCCTTTCCCAGTCTTAATGAACTTTTTTGGGGTTTTATGCATCCCAGATGAACCTATTTTAAATAGTGTGTGTGTATGCGTGCGTGAGTGTTGCTCTTTCTTGGGATTTATCCAAAATTAATTTAGTTTCTTGGTACCTTGTAGGACAATATCGATGTTGGCTTAATCAATTTCAATTTCCTGTTAAACCAGAAACGAAGCATTCATCAGGATGAGCCAGGAAGGGCTTGAATGGCCATTTCATGTTGCTGCGGACTCTTTGTGAAATTTGCTCCAGGAAGGTGCTGGAGCTCTGAATTTACAAGCAGCTATTCTCTCACTTGTACTTACCACCATGTCTGGATACACCACCAGAGTGGGTTTACTCTATGAGTTTCCTGCACTGGCCATTTCTGTGCCTACTGATCAGTGTCGTGGGTCTCAACCCACTAAAAATACCTTCTCAGGAGAGTCTTGCTGCCTTCATAAAAACGCGACCAAAATATCTTATTGAATCATCTTCCTCAGCTCAGACCAGCTCTGCTATTTCTGTCTGTAGAGTCACTTCTGCCTCGCCAGCTGCTTCACACCGAGAGCCGGAGCCAGCCCAGGCAGACGTGCCATGGTGCCAGCAGCGGTGGGAGCGCTCTGGGTGGGTGCGAACCTTCTGCTCGCACGGTGAGCCCCGGCCCTGGGATGCTGGGGATACAGGTGGTGCAAAGTCCCCAGCTCCTGCAGGCAGGTGGTGTTTTAGTGATCTGCTCTAAACGCCATGGCAAGCAGTGGGTGAGGATTTCCTCTGCTGCCGCCTGATCGCAGTGATGCTAATTTTAAAGCAGTGAGGAAGAGCAGGGAGGTGATAGCAGGATGGTCCCAGCTGTTCATCCCGGGGAGGCGAGCGGCACTTTTATTTGGAGAGGGAAGGCAGGAACTCCTGTTTCACTGCCCAGGCCGGCGGACTGTGGAGAAGAGAGGAAAAATTTCCCTAGATTTCTCTTTCATTTCTGAAAAGTGTTTTTAAAGACTCATCCTCTCTTCCCCTCCTGCAGGTTGTATTTAGTTTAAGCTCTCTTGCCTGCTTCATTGATAGCTCCTTACCATTTCCACTGCAATTAATCAGGGTTGATTATACTTTTGTCTCTGATTGTGTAAATCAGGATCCTTCTGTCTAAAATGAGGAGACCTTTGCTGCCTGGGCATGATGCTGCCCAACCCATCCCATCCCATCCCCATCCCCATGCCCATCCCATCCTGTCCCATCCCATCCCCATCCCCATGCCCATCCCATCCTGTCCCATCCCATCCCCATCCCCATCCCATCCCCATCCCATCCCATCCCGTCCCTCCAGCACATCCAGGCAACCAGGCACGGCTGAATTCACGCAGGGAACGTCGCTCCTACACTGAGCTCATGTGGAGGAAGGCTGAGCCGAAGGATGAGGCAAGCGTTGTGAGGTGTGAGGAGTTGTGAGACAAATGAAGACAACATTTTATGGAGCCTGCTACCTGCTTTTGCACTGCGATATGAGGGAGATGGGAAGGACCGGAGGGCTCTGCCCTGCGGCACAGCCAGTCTCATCACTTTCAGTACTCTTCTTCCAAAGTTGGTTGAATACAGTATAAGGTGGTGCTTATGCAATATGAACTGAGAAGGAAGAACACTTTTGAATAGAAAAAAAGTATGGTGAAAAAGTGAGAGTCCCAAGAAGCTCCAGGTCCCAGCAGCTGCTTCTAAAAGCCCCCGGGCTGCTTCCATCCCCGTTTCACAAGGAGCAGCATGCATGGGAGCTTGGGGAGAAATCGTAAGGGCTTTGGCCCTTGCCATGGGACCATCTGTGTCACCATGAGGCATCCAGGTTCTCACTGAGATCAGCGTTTGTTTTGGGAGAGCAAGAGCACGGGAACAGCTGTGAGGATGCCTGATGCCTTCTGTGTATTTGGAGAGGTTAATTGAAAGAACAAGCGGCATTGCAGGAGTCCCCAGTGTGGCCAGGCTGCAGATATTAGCTTTGCTGGCTCTTCAGCATTTGCTCTTTTCCTGGATACTACACAGCCCATGAATCTGGCTGGAAGATATCTGCCGTTTCAGAGTGAGTTGTGCCTGCAAATCCCAAAGCTCTTTAAAAATAGGCATTTAAACTCAGCACTCATATGGGAGTGACTGCTTCACAGGTTTGTACTCTGAAGTGTGGAGGGGTTAAAGTTATTTGCCCAAGGACTTAAGATGCAGAGCTGAGCAGGGAGCAGAGCTGAGGAGTTGCAGTTCTTAATACAGCACTCCGAGCACTTGTCCATAATCTCTCCTTTTCAGTTAGCAGCAAATGATAATTTATAACATCGTCTCTTAGAGAGGTGAGTGCAGTATTGCTCTCCAAAGCAACCCAGGTCAGAAAGCTTCCAGTTAAACGAGCTAAAACTGCAGAAAATATTTCGGAAGGACAGACACACTATGCATCTGTTTTCTTCCACCTGCCTAAATGCTGGGCTGTGTGATTCTGCTCTGGTTTTAAACAGGAGTGATGAGTTGCAACTCCGATTCAGCTTGCAGGCTGCAACACTTGATTTTGCCATATCTTTGGTTATCAGATCACATCCTTAATATACAACCTTAATTGTCAAGCAACAGCTCTGCAGGCGGAGATGAAAGTAGCCCGAGACAACATGTTTCCTTTTGCTCATAGAGGAGAAGATGCCAGGTAACATGATCTTGACCTCTGAAAGTCAGGGGCAGCTCGGAGGGTGGGTGACTTGAGCCAGGACCTCTGCTGATCACATAACAACACCACTTGTTGGTGCTGTAACACAGACACGGATTAACTCTTCGGAGGGGGGTGTGTTTTCCCAGTTGGCACTAAATTGCATTGGGTCCTAATCTCTATAAAGCTAGACTGACATTTAGAACTAGTTGGACAGGAGTATCATGCATTGTTTGTAATTTTAACTGGTTTTTGTTTTTTTTTTTTTTTACGGGAAGAAAGCAAGCTGACTCTTACTAGATTGCATTGCTAGATTTTTGGGTGGAGAAGAAGCAACGCCCTGAGTGAATTACATCTTCAGATGATGTCACAAGGACCGTCACTTCAGGGTTTTACTGCTCCCTAAGTACTGTACCCTCTGCCCTTTCCCGGGAATATATACCATCAACAAACTGCAGGGGAACCAAAAATATCATCTGCAGGACTTTGTAAACTCACACAAGTGAATGCGACCATAAACTAGAAGTTAGCTGGTGCATTTACAGGTGTTCATTCTAAGCCAGATGCAGCTACTGTACCTCAGTGGTTGCATGGAAAATTGATGAAGTCACATGAAACTCTTATTTCCATCTTTCATTTTTTCCCCCCAGCTGTTAAATTACATTATAACACACCAAACAGACACTCAATATTTTCCTTATATAAATTTGTCATGTAGCAATTACTGCAGTTAAACTCGGTGCGGGTATGTGATTGTAAATGGGAGGTGGCAATCAGTGTAATTAGAAAAGGAAAAGATGTGTCTGCAAAACAACCTCTGCATTACAATATTGCCCACACTATAAACACCCCACCACGTGGTGTGTCCCTTCTCAGTTACACAGTGTAAGTCCTGTGTTGATTCAGGCTTGAATTACACAGTAAATCTTGTTTGTGAATTTATAGACTGTCCTTTGAAGGCAGAATTGTGCCAGCCTATTTATTTTAAAGTCCTTTTTTCACTGCAGCGGCATGCTTTTGAGATGTAATACCTTATGTGCAAAATCCCTGACTGACAAGCAGCTCTGCAAGCTCATGATACTTATAATACATTATATATTATCAATAAAATTGTGCAAGACGTGTCATAGATCTTATCAACATAACTTTAATTTACGGGTACAAGTTTGACCCATCTGTTGACGGATTAGAAGCAAAGCTTGGATTGTTAAACAGAAGTAAAGGGCTCAGGGCATCATTAAACAAACCGTCTCAAGTAAAATGTCTGTATTCCACCATAAAAAGTCAAAACATACCTTGAAAGGTAGCTGTCCCCAAGGCAAGTTACAAAGTTTAAAGAAAACCAGAAATAGCTTTCAAGTAGGTTTTCTTTTTTTTTTTTTTTTAAAATTACATTTGCCATTGCCCTGATATTAATTATGATCCAAATTGCTCCCAGAGACCTTGACTGCCCTAAAATAATTTGCTCTGTGCCTCTACCCATCCCCCAAAGCAAACTGGAGAAAATAAACTCTGAACTGCCAGGAGATCTAGACAGTAACCAAACTCTTGGATACTGGCAATGCACATATCGCCTGCTCATCGTGTCCCCTTTCTGAGCTGAGATTAATTATGTCAAGACCAGCGAGTGCAGTGACAAGGAGGGTCCAAGCAGAGATTTAAAAGTGACTCCTCAGACATGCAGGAGTCTGTGCTGGCAGATTCAGCTGCAGAATTTGGACATCAGGTCACAAAGGGATCTTTTATGGATTTCCTGAGCAATATCTAGGGTGTTTGTGCATGCTTAGGTAGCTTGACTAGCTTTAATTTATGAAGGGTTTTTCTTTTTTAATTGTTGGTCCTTTGCCACTTTGTGTTGTTCTCTTTGTGTTGACACTATTCTCATTTTGGCAACAGGGAAGGATTTAAAGCAAGTCATTTAAGTGACTTGCCTGAAATTATATAGTAGAACAAGAACAGGGCCAAGAACAGCTCATCGATGTCTTGTTTCCTAGCCCTCCACTTTATCCTGGAAATATTCCTTTTCTTCTGAGTGTCATTAGGAGTGATCTTCTAAAAATGAGCCTCTCTCCCCCCATGTTTTAACTGCTCAAAAAATTGAAATTTATTTTTTAGGTTGTGAACTTCTGGTCTGGGGTGTTGGTGGTGTTTCCTTAGCCTGGTAAAGATGGGAGCTGGAAGGCAAGAAGCCCAGAAATGACTGTCTTTTTGCATTATTTCTATAATATCATTTCTGGATCAAGTACAAAACCATGACTGAGAGAGACCTATTCCATTGACTTGGGAGGGAATGGAGAGAGATGTTTAAAAGAAATGTGTCCAGCTGGTGAGTAAGCTGGCACGCACCACTGAGTCGTTAGTAATGTTTACTCTATCAGAGTGGACAGTCTTTTGTAGTTGACGAAAAAGCCAACTCAGTCCATTGCACATTAAATTAAGTGAACACACACATGCGCCATAATCACAACTCTCTCTCCCTCAGCACTGATCAGTAATAATTACCTTTTGGGTAGGGGGTGGAGGAGACAACCTAAATACTTTCAGGTTAATTACTACGCTCCTATGTTCAGAAAAATCCTAACATTTTAACAACAGCAACCTTTCTGTGCCTGAGGTCCTTTGAGACCTGAAATTGGCAACGACAAAAGAACGTATATCTTTGGACAACAGCGCTATAAGTCATTCTGCTGCTTTGGTGGTTTGTTTTTTGGGTTGTGGTTTTTTTTTTTTTTTTTTATTCTCTCCCAGAGTGATGTAAAAAGCTTTCTTTGATGAGTTTAAAAATGTTAGTTTTCACTCCCACAGTCTTGTATACTGAATAAATAAAGGCACAAATAAGAGCAGCTTGAGCCCTGCACTGGACTTCCCCGACTCACTCTGTTAACCGTAAAGTTCACTGTGCTGAAAACTAATAGCGTCTGGTTGTCAAGAAGCCAGAATAATGACATTTTGTGCCATTATTCTAATGTGTTTTTCACTGTACATTTTCTTTAATTATTTGCATGAGTAATATCATTATGCATTCATGCCAATACAATTCTGATAATTAATTTACAAGACGGCAATTTCTTAATGATTTTGATGTCAAAGTTAATAGCAACATCTGATAGCTGATCTGTTGGTGCTGACATAAATTTAACTTTTAATGTATTAATGCCGAAGCCAACAGCAGCATAAATTACATTGGAGAAAAATAAACATCCACTGGGTAAAAACTGCAGTGGAAAAGTCTTGATCCTTACCCAAGGTTTATAAGTTCAAAATAAAACCAAGGCCCCTGGACATGATACATGTCAGATTTATACTTTATCTTGGTTTATTTGTTTATTTACATCAGTAACATTATTGATGTCTGATACTTAAGAGATCAAATTATATGATATCATATAAAAGATGATATTCTCTTGCCTCCAGCTTGGTGCATATATTCCATATTTTAAACTGAAAAAAATGTATTAATTAAGCTTTTATCCTTCTGGTTCTTTAAGCATGAACTCTAAACTACTCTACAGTGGGCGGAAATTAAGTCTGGTGCCTGAACCTGAATTTGTATCTTAGTCTATGATTTCAGTTTGCAGTGTGTGGTAATAATATCAGCAAAATAGACTTTATGTGGAGGTAAATGTTGTTAATATCAATAACACAAGAAACAGAGTAATGCCTAATAAGATTTGAGATCAATATTTTTAGTACATTTTTACTATATGGAGGTGATATGTAGATAAAGAGATAACTGCATGTGTAACTATATATGTACAAATCTTCCTATATAGGCTACATAAGTATTACAAGACCATTAACACAGAATACAACCACATTCTTCAGTCTTTGTCTAGGTGCTCTTAAGATCACTTTAGAAGTTTATAGGCATTTTTATTTACCAGCTAAATATTTTAGTACACCTTAGTATTGAAAAAATGTATCTGAAACAAATTATGATAACCATAAAATGGTGATGGTTGTTTTCCCTTTATTTTTTTTTAATCAAAAGCAAAGCCTCATTCCATGATACAGTTGCTAACGTAATATTTATTCCCACCCACTCCAGGCAGTTAAATGTATAGGTGAAATGTTAAAAAACATTATAAATAAAATTGATCCTGCCATGTATTTCATCTTTTCACCAATTGGCTTTTCATCAATGATATCCACCGAGGGGGTGCACGTTTCGTTTTACATACTGAGGCGATAATTACACAGCCTCAATTAGACCTTCCATTGCTGGACTATAAAGAGCTGCTACCGCAGACTCAGATCATTTGCCTCTGAAGTGCACTACCTTTCCTTCTCCAGTGTCCGCAAGTGGGTTGTCTGTCCATACCTGAAAAACTGAAGATGATCAGAGGGCTGGAGCACCTCCCGTACAAGAGGACAGGCTGAGAGAGTTGGGGTTGTTCAACCTGGAGGAGAGAAGGCTCCAGGGAGACCTTAGAGCAGCCTGCCAGTGCCTGAAGGGGGCTACAGGAGAGATGGGGAGGCACTCTTCATCAGGGGGTTTAGTGATAGGATGAGGGGTAACAGTTTTAAGCTGAAAGAGGGCAGATTTAGATTGGATATTGGGAAGAAATGTTTTCCTGTGCGGGTGGTGAGGCAGTGGCCCAGGTTGCCCAGAGGAGCTGTGGATGCCCCATCCCTGGAGGGGTTCAAGGCCAGGCTGGATGAGGCTTTGAGCAACCTGGGCTGGTGGGAGGTGTCCCTGCCCATAGCAGGGGGGTTGGAACTCGGTGATCTTTAATTCCCCACGTGTATTTCTGGGGAGCTGTACTTTGGAAGAAGCCTGTGGGATAAGAGGGACTTTGCGCAGAATTTCAAGCTGTCCCATGCAACGTACCATGAAGGTAGGTTGCAGCTGCAGAGCTGCACACTCCCATGAATGTAGTGCTCTGGCGGAGTACAGGAGAAGGCCATGGATGAGAGGAGATGTCTGAGAGCCCTTGGATCCCAACCGCCCTTTGTCAGGACACGCACATCTAGTAGCACATCCAGATGTTCAGAGATAAGCTGAGCCCACCTCAACCTTTTGTTCTTAAGAGCATTGGACTGAAGCAGGTACAGGACAGTGAGAGAGAAGGCTGGAAAAGAGTCTGATATATGGAATGGAGATTTTTTTTTTCATAGGTTTTGTCAAGTGTGCTTCCTCCTCACACATTTGTTTGTGGTGAAGATCTGCACGTGCTTTCCACTACCAGAATAATTTAATTTCAGAGCCTTTTTTTTAGGGTGGAGAAAAGAAAAGGGAAATTTCTTTCTGTGTAAAATTACCCTGTATTAATTAAATAGTATTTTAATATTAAATTTCTAAAATAATAGCATTTCACATTATGAGACTTTGAGAGATGGGTGGAATACTAACTGACCAGCCTTTTTCCTTGGTCAGCAGAAGGCATGGCTTTTAGCTGCTCAAGTTTCCTTTAGAAAGAGGCTAGTCAAGAACACATTTCGGTTTTAAGAATAGCTCCTCAACAAGGAACAGCAGTGTAAATGTTATCTTTATTCCAGGTGAGCAGGAATTTTCTCTTTAAAGCATTTATGAGGAGCGTTAGCTTTGTGGTTTGATTGTTGGAAGGTGTAAGAAATATGACTGTGATTGTGGTTTCTCCCCCACAACCCAAACGGCTTTCTTGCATGTGGCATTTCAGAAAACCCTTTTTTTTTTTTGCCTCCGAGCATGTGGAATGCCTGTGCAGAAAATATTTTTTTAGTGCAGGGCTTGTCATGAGTTGGACACAACGTGTCTGAAATGCAGTGTAGGAGTTTGAAAGGGAGTTCTTAAAAATTCAGAGCTGTCTGGTGGCTGGGAGAATTACTAATGAAAATATGTTTGAGTTTAATGTTGAAACCAAATGTCCCATAGAGGAGAATGGTATTAATTTATTCTCTCCCCAAAATTCATACCGAAGTTTCTGTAGCCTTAAATCTAGCCTGGATAACTTAGCCTCTGAGTCAAAAACTGCTCCCTATGCCTCACACAAGCATCCACACCCAGGCATCTCATATTATCTGCCATTTCATATTATCTTCCCTTTCTTCAGTCTGCTAATTATTTACTACACCCAGTTATTGTGGGCTATCTTAAATTAGCTTCCCAGTGACTCAAACATTCATTAACCACTCAGGTCCCAGCAGTTCGGCAGGTGCATGAAGGTCAGGGGCCTGGGATATAGCAAGAGAAGTTGTTCAGGACACAGATGGTGGTCTGTCTGCACCCCGAAGCATGGCAGAGGCATCGGGGGTACCACCTGGAGGTGGGGGTGTGGCTGGGGTGTCCCTAACACCCTTAGGTCTCTGTCTGCTTTGGCCATGGGGCTATTGACGGCTGCTCTAATACAGGCCTGGCACCTCAGGGATTTTGGGACAATGAGCCCCACTGAAGATGTGGAGGGCTGCCCAGGAGGTGGGTTGCATCTGGTTAGCATCATCCCTTTGAGTCACGAAGCCTGAGGGAGATGGGCAGCAACAGTCCACTATTCACTTTCTTTAATTAGTTGCGGGCTCAGAGATGTGACTGTGGGTATGATCTAACTGCTTTGGTCCTGAGCGCAGAAGCTGATTTCTGCAAAGGCAGTAATTAGTCAGAAGGCAGCCTAGCTACCAAGTACAATGCTCATTGTTTCTCTCCTTGACAGCTAACTCAGGCTGGTTATTAATACAAAAAAAAAAAAAAAAAAACCAACCCCAAAAACCCTTTCACTTTGAAAATCTTTTTGTTCCCTCTGTCTCCCACCACTTCCTTTGCAGAAGCCATGCTGAACCACATTACACTGTGGCTGGGGTTGCGGAGCCTCTTTAAGGTGCCATTCGATGCACCGGTCCAGAAGTCCCAGACTGGACTAAGACCAGTAGGAGCCAGCAGTGTGTTTTGGTGGAAGTAGCCTCTCAGTTCCCATTGCACGCACTGTTGCACAATGAGCTGGGAAAAAGTTTTGCAGGAGTAGCTCTACATCATGTTATGTGGCAGCTTTGTTTTCTTTTCCTGTTTCTTAATTTTCCTGACAACACGAAAATTGTTTCCTCTGGTACTTGTTGAACTGGGGTTGGTTACGCTGACTGAGTTCTGTAACTGTTTGGATGTCTTAAGTCTGCAGACCACAAAGGGATCTCACTGTAACTGGACAGTCGGTAACATCCATTTATTTCTCTGTCACCCAAAAGTTTCAGTCATACAGTTTACTAACTGTACCGAGCAATGTGGGTTTAATACAATGTGTATTTACAGACTGTAGTACTGCAATCCATAAAACCTTAAAAATTATGCTATGTTAGACTACTAAATCCTATGATTCTACAAGGGGCTGTGTATATTTTTGCATCCACTTTAGACTTACACACATACAGTATTTCCAGTTGTTTACATATGTTAGAATCTCTTGCATTTAAATAGCTCATTATGCAAATATTTACGAAATACATGGATATTTATTTTTACTGTACCCTCTATTCAATCACTGAGCTGAGATTTAATGTCTAAACATTGTCTTACAGCGTTGCATGTGCAGTAATGAATTATGAGTAATTATGTACTATATACAATTATACAACAAAAACTATAGATTCAAAACATATTAACGTTGCAAAGCCAAGCACTCAATTTCTTTGAGTATCAGAGGTAATGTGTAATCCTAATTCAACTCCCAGTTATGCATGTGTGCCTTATAACATGGCCTTTACTAGCCACACTCCTGTGGTCCCCAGCCACCGTGAGCTGCAATGGGTGCATGACCATGTCGCCGGCCAAGGCTCCAGGCTCCGGCCAAGCCCTGGGATCAGGTCAAAGCCAAATCTGCAATGTTTCCCAGAGAAGAACTTTTTTCCTGGATTTGGTCACCTAAGCAACTGACCTGGCTCAGCGAGCATGTTTCTGATTTTCCCACCCCAACAGCAAGAGCTTGCAGCAAGAGAACACCCTGCACTAATTCACCTCTCTGTCTGGAGCTGTACACTGAGCAGGGCTCATTTTGCATTTGAGACATTTGAAAGAGCACTGTGTTCTCCTGTAATCAAAGACTGAGCCTGGAGTGCATTTTGTTGAAAGGTTTTTTTTTGACCAAAATATCTTCCACCAGGAAGTGCTGCTTTGTGGGAATTGAAATGTTTTGTAAGAGCATTTTGTTTGTGATGACATTTTTGACAGAAAAAATGTGAGCAATTCAAAATCTGAAAAAGGTATTTCTCACTGCCAGTTGTTTCACTATAGACCTGATTTTTTTTATTTTGGTTTCAGAGTGTATATTGTTTATGTTTTCTATTCAAGGGTTAAATATTATCAAACCACCTGCACATGACCTTGAAATGTTTCAACCCTGTTAATTCTGACATTGTCCAATTTGATTATTAGAAGACTTCAGTAAGCTTGGGGTTTTAGTAAGAATGTTTTTTAATCGCCTTTGTGCATGCAAACTTTTCTATATTTTAAGCAAGCAACCAAATCCCAAAACTTAATTTCAGCATAATTTATAACTGCCATGAGGATGACACCCAATCTAAAAAAAAAATAATTTAGTTCAAGTGGATAACGCTTGCCCAAGTTATAAGCAGCCAAAATAAATTTACAGATTACATTGAGTAATAATAATAATAGATGGCATCCTCAGTTCCATCTACAACATTGCAAACAATTTGTCCTTGGACATTTTTTTTCTCTGAAAACAGTTACTGTATTTAATTTTTAAAATAAAATAATTTATAGAGAATTTGTAACACAAAAAGAGGATATTTTAAGTCAGTTTCTTCAGTGTTAGCTGAATCAATGATGAAGTATACAACTGTCTACAGGCAAAAAGTATTTCTTAAGCTAATTTCTAGCAATATGCATCCTGCCTTGTAATAAAAAACAGACTAAAGAGAAGGCTCTTTAACTGGGGACAGGTTGGACTACAAAAATACCATTTGGATAAAGATTTCTCAGGATGCTAAAATGAACCTGATCCCATTTTTTTTTTTTTTTTATTTCTGATTCACAAAACATTTTATAACTTCCTGGGGTACTTATGTTAATTGACCTGTAGCTCAGCACGTTCTGGCTATGGAAAAAGGTAAAGCAAAACAGTGATGAAGGAGACTCTCATGAAGGTAAGCTCCAGGAAATATTAGGAATCTTACTAAAAAGGAATGCTTTAATAACATTTCCTACTAAATAAATAGTCTTTGGCTACCGTCTGACATAACAGATAGGGATGCTCCAGTTCATTCCTCAGGTGCTGTCTCTGGAGGCATTTGGAACCAGCAGGCATGCTCAGAAGTGTAACCTGGATAGCACAAAATCCAACTCTATCCAGGACACTGCAACAAGGACTTGTTTGGCTGTAGGCTTGACGGCTTTTTCTCTGAAATGTTAATTGTCTGGGTAAAAGAGATCACCCAGATTGTCCACAGACCCTTCGCCTGAGGTGGCCACAACCCCTTCCAAGCTTTTTTACGTTCACTTCTCTACTAGCTGCTTGCCATAGATCTTGATAGAGAAATCAGCTTCTGATCTTCCAAGGACTGAGATTCTTGAACAACTTTCCTACAGACATATTGAGGGAGAAGAAAGCCAGGAGGGATTATGAGGTGTATCTCAATGCGTTTATGAAAGGGGTTATAGACCAGCCATCCCCGCAATAGCAGCCAGCTGTGGTGGGCAGTTCAGGAGTTTCCTTTGCTTGCCCCAGCAGACTTGTCCAAACTCAAAAAGACTAATGTCTTTTCAAAAACTTCAGGTTCTTTTTGGAGGCCAGCAAAAGCTAGCTGAGAGGTGGGTTCTTGCTACTAAGATGCAGGCACGGAGGTCAGACATGCCTGCCTTCACTCAGACCTCACTGGGGTCCTGTGTCTTCTGCCGGCTTCTTCTCCTGGTCCTACCTCAGTCTCACAGTGTGGTCTTGGGAGAGTCAAGCCATGTACACATCACATTTTCTCATCTAAAACAACGGGATAAGCATTCCTTACACCACTATTATGAAGGCAGTGATGGGAAATGGCTCCGAGATGCTTGAATAAGGTGTGGTAGATGTGCAAATCATTATTCTAGTAAGCTTGTGAAACAAAGTCCAGTGCTTGGAAGGCATCAACCCAAGCATTTCTACAGCCTCAGCTTGCTCTGCTCTAAAGTTAAGACTCTCATTCTGCTTCCCTGGACTGCTCGCCCATCACCGTCCCACCCAAGCTCTGCTTCAGGTGGGAAGCAGAATGCCTTTAAAAAGAAAGAGAAAAACGAAGGCAAAAGAAGAGACACACCTGTGCATTTCACCTACTCCCTGCCATATAGCTACAAACATGTTGTGTTTATTTATATATAAATAAACACACTTCTTTTATCACTGCAACTTGTAAATAGGAAATGAAGTCACAGCCCTCGAAATTATAATGGCAGGCACACAAAGACATAGTTTCTGGCACAGAATTCAATTAACAGATAGCAATCACCCTTGGGTGACTGTGTGAGGTGGAAATATACAGGCATGCTAATAAGTAATATCTGAAAGCCAAGGCATTTATCAGCCAGCAGCCAGACATGGGCATAAGTGTGGGCAGACAGCACTGCTCTGGGATATTTAATAAAACCTGCTCTCTCCATTTGAGGATTTGTGTTTAATCATTTGGTAACATTTTAGAAACATCCAGGCTGGGAAAGCTTCTCAAACGGAACTGCTTAGGTCAGAAAATGTAGAGAGTTATTTACTGATACTGAAATAGCCAAAGGAACAGAGCGGGTTTTAGGTAATATTAACAAAATTCTTTGTTGCCATCTTTTTGACCTTTTGAGGTTCTAGGGTATGCCTGCTACGTGAATCACAGCCTTATCTGGGGAAACATGCAGAAGGCGCTCATTAATGCTGGGAAAGCAAATGATTGAACTGCTGTTTAAAATAAAATTTTTAACTCTTTTTTGCTTGGTTGAAAGCCTAAAGCTAAAATAGTTTTCTTCTAGGCTCCTCGAACTTTAATTTGCATTGCATTTTTGGGCTTTCAAAGGCTTCAGGCAGACCAAGATTTGTCATCCACCGAAAGATGTTCCATTCAAACTTTCTCATCAGGGCTCTCTTTGTGCCACAGTAGCCAGGTGAACTCTCAGGACTGTTTTGCATCTCTAAATACCGCCACTCGGAGGAATGGCAAATCCAGAAGTGAAGTCATGGCTTTCTTTAAAGGAAGGCATTTCAACTTAGTGAGGTATTTGTTAGGAGCTTCATGCAGAAGAAACGTGGTGTTAGTACACTCTTGGGTACCTCTGTACGGTTAAAGCATTCAACAAAAGCGTTTTGTCATGGGACATGCAGGAAACAGCACATGTCAGTCGTTATCACAGGGGGTTGGAGGCTTTTGGCTAGGAAGCAGATGGTGTTGCTGGTTTTGGTTTTCCCTCTGCTCTGAGTAAGCAGCCGTGCATTTGGGGTCATCAGCTCTGCTCCTGCAACCTGGCCACTGGCAGCAGGAAGACTGGGGTGCTCCCACTCCGGCACTCTCCGAGAGCAGGGAGCCCCGCTCCGAGAGTGCTGCCTCAGGAAACGGGCATGGTGCCTGCTTTGGTTTGAACATTCCTGACGTCCATGCAGGCTCCAGTGGTCACCGATAGCTATGGAGTAGTTAAGTGGTGGGCTGACTGCAGAGTCATAGCAATTTTGTATTGTCAAAGGAATCATCAAAGACGCAGGTGGGTTGGAACAGATGTTAAAAGATGGGCTGAGGACATGCTCCACGCACCCTTTAGCAGGTACTCTCTGTACCTGCTCCTTTTCCCCAGGGATTAGCCTCCTCTGCCAGCCGTTTCCCACGCTGCTGGCACACATCCCAGCCTGGGCTGTGCTCAGGAAGCTGTAAAGTGGCTCTGAATAGCTGCTGTGAAGCTGTCTCTGCGCCGCTCCTGTCACAAAGAGTTTTCAGTGCCCACCTGGCTAATGGATGGGTTTCTCCTATCCAGAGCGCTGAACAATGCGGCGATACGTTCAGGTTTTATTAGTGGTGAGTTTAGCGCGGCCGCATTATTCATAACGGCAACACCAGAAGAGAACGGCACAGTTCATCCCAAGCGGCAGACCATCAATCCTGCAAGCTGCGCAGCGCCGTCGAATGGTGTGTTTTCACCACTTATTTTGCAGGAAAGCTATTTGTATTCCCTCTGTATGTAAACCCAAGCTGTTTTAATATCGCAAGCCCAAACTGTGTTGGAGGAGGTAATAACAACAACAACAAAAAAATTGCAAGCAGAACATTTTAGAAAACTCAGTCATAACTCTGAGACACCAAGGCTCAGTACCCACTGCCAAGCAAGAGGGGGACGAGTGCTGTGACATGGTGACGTGCCAGCCCCTGTGGCACTGCTGGGGGGCGTCAGCCTTCGCCCAAGTTATGGCAGTGGAGCCCTGCGGTTGCTTTAGGACTGAACTCCTCATCTCCTTTGCTGTGAGGCATGTGGATCTGCATAGGTGTGGGATGAGGAGAGACCTTGTGTTTCTGCTGGCTTGGTTTCCTTTCAAGACAGCAGCTGCAATAACGGAGGGTGTGAAGGATGCTCGGTGGAGATATGTCAGTGGGCAGAGCGTAGGTGAGTTGATCAAAAGTTCAAGACAATTGTCATTTAGTGGGAGGAGGACACATCACCTGCCTGACATAAATCAGGCTTTGCAGGCGTCAGGAAGCAGTTCAAGCTCTATGTCAATTTGCTGCCATGCTCTCCTCTGGAGACTGTCACTGCCTGGGTTTGCAAGGAGAGCAAGGAGCTGCGCAGGAGGAGCAGGTCTGAAGCAACTGCCTCGCTTCTCATAGGCTCCAGGTGACTGCTGGAGAGATGGAGCTGACTCTTGAGTGCTTCTGCGCTCGACCTAGTGACCCGGAAACTAAGTGCTACACAAGCTATTACCAGTCTTTTCGGCTACCGCCTCTTGTAAAGCTCCTGTCCCTGCTCCAGCAGCCGTCGCAGGGGCTGGGAGCTGGGCAGCAGCTGCCCCCTCATCACCCATGGCCTGAGCACTTTTTCTGTGATACCTCACAGCACTCATTGAAGGACATGTTCTTTAGAAGAATTGTGTATATTTTAGACTACTGTGTATATTTATATTAGTTGACTCAGACCCAGTGGCTCAGGGGGAATCATAGAATCATTAAAGTTGGACAAAACCTCAAGGATCTTCAAGTCCAACTGTCAATCGCAGAACAGCCTCTTGTAACTTTTGCAGGAAATATTTTCTGACTTTGTGGAGACCCCCACCCCCTTTCTCTCCTGCATCCACACCCTTTCAGGTATGGTGTTTAAAGTAGTTAATCCTGGGCTGAGAGAAGGACCTCTGATTTCCCAAGTCTTACATCCGAAGCAAGCTCCCCGCACTCCTCCAGTTGCTTCGTCCACTGTTGATATTGACTCTGGAAACGCTGACAGCAGCTACTAAAGGTTAAACACGTTGGTAGAAAATCAATAGTGTGATGCTCCCTTCTCCCTCTCCCCCCCCAGCTTCTGAGGGGGAAAATGGCCCCTAGGTACATGAAGAACGTAAGTGAACACTTCTCCAACTCAGAACACATGCATTTATGCAAGAGGCTTAAAGGATATCCCTTATGATCCTAGTACAGCAACGCTCCTCTTCGTGCAGCACTTGGAAGAGCGACTGAGGCTTCTGCAGCGTTGGTTATTATGCTGGGCATGTGTTTGAAAACGTTAAGTATCTTGATTGTCTTTCACATAGCTGGTGCTGTCAGCAGTTTGCACAGTACTTCACGGTGCTTTTATGTGCCTTTTTCCTCCCTGAGATACCTGTGTTCCGTTCACAACTGATTCTGCTTCTGAAGCAATTCATTAAACATCTTCAGCGTGCCACTTCTGTGAAGAGGTCAATTTGCTCCTTCTGCCTAGTGATGCAAAACTCCGGGCTTCAGCTCGTAAATGCAAGTATTAGATGCATTTCTCGCTGTTTAAAACTTGTGCTTTCCTCCAACCTACCCTCTCTAGCTATCCCTTCTTTTGCCTACCACAGGCATTTATTATTCATGAAATGTAGAGACTGATGCTACCATGTCAGCCTAGGGCAGGTGCAGTGGGGTAGTGTAGCACCGCACACGCTCCTGTGTTCTCCCTCTTCTGGAGGAGACATTTTTCAAGGGAGAGAAAGCAGCTGTTTCTTTCTCTTAGGTCCCTTTGTCTTTCTGACAAGGTGCCAACGCGGTGGTGGGTTGGTACACACTCATGGTGGTGGGTTGGTACACACTCATAGTGGTGGGTTGTACACACTCACGGTGGTGGGTTGGTACACACTCATGGTGGTGGGTTGTACACACTCACGGTGGTGGGTTGGTACACACTCACGGTGGTGGGTTGGTAGACACTCATGGTGGTGGGTTGGTACACACTTATGGTGGTGGGTTGTACACACGGTGGTGGGTTGGTACGCACTCATGGTGGTGGGTTGTACACACTCGCGGTGGTGGGTTGTACACACTCACGGTGGTGGGTTGGTACACACTCATGTGATGAGGTTCCTGGAGCACAGACAGTTGTTGGATACCTGTGGGGTGTCTCTGGCTTTTGGTCCTCTCTGAGGTGGCTCAAAACAGGACTCTGGGAAGGAGTCCTGTCCCCAAAACCAATTCTGTAAGGCTTTTTCCTTGCCTTACTGCTTGTAGAGTAGATTAATCTAGAAGTCCTCAGGGAGTTTTTATCTACAAAACCCCATCCTCCTAGGTCCAAATACCTCTCTTTATCCAATATAATAGTTATTGTTTGGGGGTTTTTGGGGTTTGTGGGGGTTGGGTTTTTTTTTTTGGGGGGGGGGGGGGGGGGGGGGGGGAATCATATTTCTAATATGTAAATTGACCTGGATCACATCGGCACATAGTGGATACAATAGGGTTATTATTACAAAAAACATCTTTTAGGCTGGAGAGACATGAACCAAAAGTAAACTTTGCCTTGATCTTAAGAGGGTCCTAGGTAAAAGGGGGTTTTCCCTTTTTTCCATAATTCTTGCGATTGTTCTGGAGTCACTTTTATTTTGCCATTGCAGCTAGGAGGGCGGCTCATGACGTTTGGTTAGCCTACCAGTTCTGGAGGGAGCACATTTGCTGAAGTAAGATGTTCTTCACAAAGATGTCCAGAGGACCTTGGTCAATATTGAACGAGTAGGACAGCAGATCCTGACATAAATGGGACCATTTCTGTTGGAATATCAAACACATTAATTAAACTGTTATCCAAAGACAAGTATGGACATGTGGAGTTGATACATTTTTCTGAACAGTGATTGCTTTGGTTACATTCTTATATTGCTTATTGTAGTAGTTACAGCTTTTTTTGGCAAGATTTTTTTTAATGTAAGTGATTGAATATAATTTTTTGGGCTGTATTTTGCGTACGATACAGTTTCTGTTCAGAAAACTGTGGTGTTTCTTTTCTTTTTTCCTTTTTAATTTTTTTTAAAAACAAAGACTCCAAATTTAAGAAGCAAAACTGATTGAAAAAAATACCTGGAGAGCATAAATCAGTGGTTGCTTCAGAAGTAGCAGACTCTCAGAACTAGTAGCTTATGAAAACATTGTAATTGTATCCCTCCTGATATAACAGTATTTTCTTTCTTTCTTTTATCATAGAAAGGGTCTGTAGAAGTATGTACTTGAATCACCAAAAATGTCCAGTTCTCAAGGATGCCAATCAACTTGTTATTCTTTGTTTTGATTCAGATTAAATATTTTCAGCCTGTGGTTCATTTCCAAACACACAAAACCAAAAAAGCCCAAACAGTAAGTGATGCCTCACATTTCCTGTTGGAAAAGATTTCAAAAGCTCATAAAATTTCTCCAGCCCATACAATATATCATGTCATATCAATTTATGGTAGTCAATGAACAGTCGGAAATGGTGGAGGAGAGAAATGGAGAGCCTATAACATTCTGCTTTATTCAGAACTGTATATCAGAATGTTGGTTTTTTCCTTTGCACACAACTCAGGCACAACATCTCCTCTTCCTTGCCTCAGAAAAAAAGAAAAAAGAAAAAAAAAAAAGAAGAAAGAAAAAATTTACATATTTGTATTATGTTATGTTCTCCAAGTAGCAAGTTCCCTCTGCCAACTATCTGTGGGTGTGCAGCCCTTCCTCGGGAACATGCTGTATCTTCCGAGTTCCTGTGTTTGCGGTATCACAGTGCTTTTGCTCTGCAAAGCCATGAATGGGGCCATTATTAGGGGCCGCTTGATAATTAAGATTCTGTGAGGGGTAGGCTGCTAAAAGCGTGTTTAGTGAGGAAATTACAAGGCCAATATTAAAAAAAAAAAGTTTTTTTGAGTTCTGATTGTATTCTTTTCTTCTGTGGCTCTAATTTTTCAAGGTCTGGCTGGATCATGTTGAGGTTTTCTTTCATCTCTTTTTTTTCTCTCCATAACAGGAGCTGAGGCTGGAATCTAAGTCCAAGTTAATGAAGCTGCCTCAAAGTTGAGGAGGGAGAGAATAAACCACAGCTCTGAGGCACAGACCACTGGAGATTCCTCTTTCAAACCCTGCCTCTGCTGCTCACTGGAGTTATTTGATTTGGGAACAAGATATGAATTCACAACATCTGATTTGTAGAAATAACCTGGAGGAAGGAAAAACAGTCAGAAATACTAATTTCAGATATCATTTTCATCTCTCAGTTTCCTAATAGTCTTCCCCAGCTCTAATAGCATTAACCAAATATAAAGCCCAGACTTTGGGGAAGTTGTGCACCGACTGACAAATACATCTCCAAACAGCCCACAGTTCAGCACTTCTGATTCTGTCAGTACGCTGTGACCAGGGAAGGTTTGGAGCATAATTCTCTTCCAGTTATTCATCTTCTGCCTTTCTCTCTCTCTCTTTTTTTTTTTTTTTTTTTTTTTTTTCTTCCCTACCTGGAAAGAAATACACCAGGCAATTCACTGCTGATTTCCCAGGAGTGTTGTTCATGCCAGTTTATTTATGTATTTATTATTCCAGTGTAAACTATTGAAGTTCTTTGTGGTAACCTGCAAATCAAATGGATAGAAGCAGAGGGCTGGCCATCACACCAAGTGCTGTAGAGCCGAACATGGGGGCAAGGATTTAGTTGTCTTCAACAGGGCATTTACATACACACAACAGTGTTTTAGCACGTTAGCATAATAATTTATTGTGTTAAAGTGTCAGAACCGCAACTGGGAAAAATCTATATTAAGGCTGATAAGAAAGGAACAAATTAAATTGCAAAATAAAAAGCCTCTCTAATAAAGCACTTGTTTTTAAGCTCCCTTCTCCCTATTCCTGACTTTGTAACCAGTATTTCTAACAATTTATACACCTCCACGTCACACAGTCCTTTGTTACTGTGTGAAAAACGTACACAAATGAGGTTCATTGATTACACAGAGGAAGTAGTGACATTCCTGCCAAATGCCTAAAGAAATCGAATCAAAAGAGTTGTCATTTTTCTTTATTTATGTAGTATTGTTCCCTTTCCTATGAAAGAATAACAATGTGATTCTGAAATTGTTGTGTTCCTTTGCATGGTATATTGGTTTCCATATGGTAGGAATCTCAGTGGGGATATGCTGATTCACGCTAGCAGAAGTCCTAGTTGCTCATTTGAATGCCATCTTGCTATGTTATCTTGGTAGAGACAAAATGTTCCTGTGGTTTTCATGTAACCTTGTCTCATCTGCAAAGCTCAAATGTCATTGCCACTCAAGGAAAGGTTACTGGTGAGAAATGTTTGAGCTTTAAATGGATTCTTAGTTTTGAATAGGACCCCTTTTACAATGTGTTTAAAACCAGGATTAGATACAAACACCTCTGAAAATTGTGAATATTTAAACTTGGATCTCGACTGAATTGTGCAACTTAAATCTATTTCTAATATATAGATAAATCAGTATGCAAAGAGCGTATGTACACATGCACGTACATGTATGCACACACATAGACACAACACGTATACTGATACGTATCCAAACCAATGTATGTATTTTGATTCAGGGTTGTACTTGGAAATAAGTGACTTACTTATCTTCCAGCAGAATTACATCAGGTTTGACTATATTTCCTGAAAAAGAATTCACATTTAAAAAAAGTTTAAAAATCACTTCTTGAGTAGCTAAACAAGTTACTGGTATAAAAAAAAAATACCAAAGGAATCAGTTACATTTTTTGGGAAAATATCTGTTATTGCCTATAAGCTAGATTTTAGACATGTCTAAATTGCTTCTCTGCAACCAGGGTATTTTCAAATGTTCATTAGTTCCTCATCATTGTTCTAGACTGATATCAATGTAAGATTTTGAACTGAGGAGGACCATAATAAAAGGAATGTCCTGGGTTAAGCTGAGACAGAGTTAACTTTCTTCATAACAGCTAGCAAGAGGCTGTGTTTGGATTTGTGCTCAGAAGAAAGCTGATAAAAAGTGATGCTTACACGGCTGCCAAGGTCTTTCAGCTTCTCTGGCTGTCTGCAAACAGGAGAAGCTGGGAGGGAGCACAGCCCCAGAGACCAGCCCAGGATTTGATCTTAGGTTTGGGATTGAGACCCAGAGTGGCCAATAATCTATCCCATAACATACCCGTCATGCCCAGTATAGAGGTGATGACCCTCCGGAATATCGTCCCTTTTGGTTCTGGATCTCTTTTGCTCCGGGTCATCTCGCTCCAGGTGGTCGCTCTCCCAAGGCCTTTCCCCCCCACCCCGGTCAGCTCTGGGTCTGGGACGCTCGGACTGTTCTCTCCGTTCCGTGAGTGCGGTTTCGGGACTCTCCCTGCTCCGGGATCATCAGCCGGGAACAGGCTGAGCCTTGGTCATCGGGTAGGGGGCCGTGTCACTGTGTGTCACTCATTTGTATATTTGTATATAGGATTATTTTCAATGTTATTGTAGTTTAGTTATTAAATTGTTCTTATCTCAACCCCCGAGTCCTTTTTTCCCTTTACCACTTTAATTCTCTCCCCTATCCTCAGGTGGGGGGATTGGGTGAGTGGGTGTGTGTGAGTTGGCCCCCAGCCAAGGGCAAACCCATCACAAGGGAGGACCCTTTTTATGGGGCTAATGCAATGTAAATAACTTAAAAGTTGGAAGTGTGAAGCACTGATTGGCAGGAGGGGGGAAAGGATGTTGTGTGGGGCTGGATGGCAGGGAAAAAAAAAATGTGGAAATGAAGTAGACGTAGAAACATTCCATTTGTTTTGGAGAAAATTGCTGTCTGATTTTTTGGTTTTGCAGAAACAAAGACAGGGTGGCCTGGCTTTGAATTCTGTTTTACCAGCAAATCCAGCATTCAGGATCGTTTGCATAACCAATTCCAGCTTTGGCTCACGTCTGTTCTGAATAAGCAGTTTGGGTATTTTTCAGTTCCCTGTGGGCTGGAAGAAAAAAGATACGCGACACAGAGGACTGAAGGACATGATTTGTTTAACTTCTGCTAGCCTGCGTGGATGCACGTCCCAGTGTTCAGCCACCCTCATTCCCAGTACTGACCAGTATACCAGGCAGGAAGTGCTGCTCTCGCCCAGGGAAGATGTTCAGCTCTCAGTGCTTTCAACACCGGTTTACAAGGGTTTTAAGTAATTTAGGAATGGATTAGAGCTGTCTCCCCAAAACTGGGAGTGCTCTCAACGTAGTACAGGTTCCAGCTTGGCGAAGGGGCCTCCAGCTGACACAGGAGGAACAGGGAAAGCAGCCAAGCGTCATGTGCCTCTCCAAACCCTCCGCTGCAAGGTAGCGCTACACCTCTGCTGTGCTGCAGACCCTTCCTATGAGAGTCCCAAATATGTGGTTAACACCCAAAGTCACAGCAGCTAGTGCAACTGACTTTCATCAGCAGATTTGCGTCTGGATGTGAATTGAGAGTGGGACACAAGCCTTTAAAATGCAGAAAAGCTACCTTCAGATTAATTTTCCTTCTCACCTACGGACAAATGCAAACTGAAAAAAAAAAAAATTGACTGTGCTGTTGAGGTAGTGCAAGGCATGATGTTCTTTGTTTAAGAAAGCAGATAGTTGGTTAATGCCAGCACTCCAAAGACCCAGACAAGACTGTATCTCCCTGGTGCAGTGCCCTGCAAACAGCTCCTGCCCCCAGGAATTTGCCTTCGCCATTCGTTACCTGCACAGAGGGTGGGTATTATGCCCAAAGCAATGCAAGGGGCTAACTGGAAAGCGAGGGCAGCACCCAGATCTCCATCCCAGCACCATGCACGAGGAGCTCCTCTCTGGATTGCTTCCTGTTTTCCCACAGCAGCACTCTGCTGCACTAATTGGGATCAGGTCTCCATTGCACTTAATGCTTCCTGAGCACAGAGAAGGAAGCAAACCCAGTTGTGAAAAGCTCGACAGCTGTAGTTGCTTAATTGATGGGGTTACTTTAAATCCAGTTAGTTAAATTGCTGCAGACACCCATTATTATAGCCTAGGCAATTTTATTTCAAGTTAGCTTTAATCAATTAGGAATTGATTTTAGCTAAGTCAGTATAAGAACATCTGATCTGTTTTAAGAAAATTGGTTTTAGAGAAGTGAAAAGGGTGCAGATTCAGCATGGGTCCAAGGAAGGCTTTCTCTTTTTGCCTGCAGCGATCAGGCAGAGGATGCTTTACTAAAACCCTAGATCCTGCCGAGCCACAGCAGATCCCATCCTAATCTTAAATCCCAGTGAAATAAAACGTACAGAAAGGGAAACAAGAGGGGTTACCTGAATAAAAGATGCTCTTCCCAGCAACTTGTGCACAAGCACACCCTCTCACTAGTCAGCAGAGAAGGCTTGGGAGCAGCAAGCAAGCTGCAAGCTAAGAGCTTGCTAACTCTGCCCTGCCCAGGCTGCAGCTCCCCAGGCCTCTGAAGCAGCAAAGCATCTTGATCTGGCTTCACTTGTTTTTAATGCGCCTGTTTTCTGATAATTTAGAGTTTTAAAGAAGTTTGCGAAGATGACTGACCTGGCCCTATGGCAAGGAAAGTGGCTGGGGAGTTGGGCTGGGAGCAGGTAGAAGGAGACAGAGGAGGAGGGAGGAAGAGGAGGAGGAAGCAGCAGGAGCTCTGCTTCTTGGCAGAGGTGAGGCGTTAAATTGTGAAAAGGGAAATACCAGCAGAACTGAGAATTATCAGTGGAGAGTTTTGAGATGTGACCAATTTTTTATGCTGTCTCACCTTCAGGACTATGAAACATGTGCAAGGTTATATTATTCTTTTAATGTTTTTTTTTCCTCAAGAGGTTATTATGATATTTTAACCATACGGTAAAACTGGTACTATGTTTAAAAAAAACGCCCATCCTGTTATCTTCAAATTGCTGCTGTTGTTTTTATCATAATCATTATGAGTTCTCATATGGGAACTCTTTATCACAGAATGTTGAAATCTTTAATTTCTGTTCTCATAAATGGTAGGAACAAAGCTACTGCAATCAAGGACCAACTACTTCTGGTACCCTCAGGAGAAAAAAACGCAGGATTTCTGCCTAGGACTTGTTTACTTTGTGCCAGAGCTGTTCCCAAGCTTGATTTCTTCTGTAGGTACCAGTAGTGTTAATGAGGTGTTAATGTGTACCTAGGCGATGCAAGCATAGATTTGCCTTTGATCAGTCGGTGTTATTTCCTTTTTTTTTTTTTTTCCCTTCTCTCTCTCTTTTTTTTTTACTTCACCTCGAAAAGCTGTTTGCACCATGAGAGCCTGTTGACTTAACAGAAATTTCTGCAGGAGCTGAAAGAACTTCTGAAAACAATACGCAGTAAAACTCCCACGGACTGCAGTGGGGTCAGCATTGTTCCTTTGATGACAAGTATTTGAAGAGTAAAAACATATTCCCAAGGGTTTTCCTACATGGAGGTTTTGTACTGCTTTAAATATAGGCTTGAAACTAGTATAGTGAAAGCAGTATATAGCCTCTTGTGTTATTATCAGGATATTTATGCCAATCTTGCCTGATCCCACAAATGCAGAGGAGCTCATAGTGCCTTCCTATCTGTACTAATTAACATAACTTCATTAAGGAGTTAACTTGGCACAAAGACTGGGTGTATTAGGCTTGAGTTTCTTGGGTTATAATGATTAACACACATGAAAAATGAAAGCAAGGCATTTAAAGTGGGAAAGCTCCAGAAAGTAGAAAAACAATACTTTCATCTTATTGATGAGGGCTTCCTTATCCTGTCACTTTTGTTATCGCTCTTACTCACTCTTGCTGACATAAAGCAGCATTGCCTTGTGTTTGTCTGAGTCTCATGAGAAAACAAACTATCGGAGTATGTGGGTGGGACCTTCATGAAGCGAACACACGCGAAGTAGAGCTGAAAAGGTATTCAGTTCAATGCTCATGTAATCTTCCTCGACTCCCCAGGCATCTTCTTAAGACTCTGATACCTGGAAGAATCATGTTTTCGAGCGGATGATTGCACAGGTTTCAGCTGGCATGCTGGCGCTGAGGCTTGGGGAGGGCTGGACGTGGGAGGTTTCCCAAGGAGAAGCGAAGCTGCAATGGAAAAGGAGGGAAAGTGAAGTGAGAAAGAGCTGGGAAAGACAGAAAGACTCAGCAGAAAACTGTGCAGGAGGCTGGAGAAAGCAGCCCACCAGCACAAACTGACAACCCAGTCAAAACTGTATAAAAAGCTCCAGGAGCAGCTGGAGGCTGCTGGTGCCAATGGCTCTGTAGCTTTCCCTCCTGGCTGGGATCTCATTCTCATTGCAGTTTTCCCCCCGTAGGCCACATGTCAGGAGAGGAATCAGGTTTGAATCATAGAGAAGTGGTTTAAACAGAATAAAAATAGAAGGAATAGAAAGCCCTGGATCGATTATCCTTGCCAGACTTAAGTCAACCTTTGGAAGTACTCCCCTTCTTCCTCTCTCCTAATTCACCTGAGAAAGAGGTGGGAGGGAAGGAGAGGTGGCTCACTCCACGAGGTATGTCCACGGGTTGTGGAGATGTCCAGAGGTTTTTGCCTTATCTGCCTCTGCTGACTCAATTTCTGCCTGCTGCTTTTTGTTTGGGAGAACACACGAACTCCTCGAATAGGAAAGGGAAACTTTAGACACGCTAGCAAAGAAGAGGCAGAGCACACTGTGCGCCCCTGTGTATAACACTTACCTATAAGCCTGAGGGGGGTGTCTGCGTTCGGTAACTGAGCACAGCAAGCCTGCCGCAGCAGAGGCGGACGTCTTACGAGGTAAAACGGGTGGCCCTGGAACCAGTTGCTGTTTGCAGCCAGCAGCTCCAGCAACAGCTGCTATAAATTTCCTCATCTTCTATTTCTTCCTCCCCCGCCCCAGGTTTATGTTTTGTTGCTCCAGTTGGAGTTTAATGTGCTTTCCAGTTTCCTCTATTTTTCTTTTTGAGTGTGTTTTGATTTTTTTTTTTTTTTTTTTTTTTTTTTTTTTAGATTGAAGTCGCTGTTGACAAAAGGTGCCAGCCTATTTAACAGCTGCCTGGAGATGAGTGCTGAGTGGATGCAGACAGCAGGTGCAGCATGGGTGGCAGTGTCGGAGGCCAGCCAAGACATCGCTTGGGCAGGCAGCACTGCATCTCCTCAGCCTCCGCCTTCATTTGCCCCTTCAGCTGGGCTGCTGAGAGAGCATCATGGATGATGCTGATTTTTTGGAATGGGGATTGAGTGCTTTGGATATGAAAGTGTGCCGTATGTTTTCACACCTGAAAGCTTTTCAAGGCGAGATCTGAGATGTTTCCTTTTATGTGCATACGCTGAACTTTCTTTGCCTGGCTTCAGACTACTTTTTTTTTTTTTTTACATATGGTGATTGCTTACAATGTCTGCTTATAGAAACTGGAGACATTTGCATTCCTAGTTTAGGAGAAGATGGGGACTTGACAGATAGTTGAATTGAGTTGGCTTGTTATTTCTAGTTCTGGCTTATTGCAACCACAGTGTCTACTGCTGTACCTCTATTGATTGCAGACAGACATCCTGAGGGATAACTCTTGTCTTTCCTTTCATTTAAAAAGGAAAAAAAGGCATGTCTCTAGCCCCGCTGCTTGTGAAGACAGACACAAATATGTAATGCAGACTGTTTGGAAAGACTGAAAGTGTGTCACTGTAAAAAGTTGTCATTCATTCACAGTCTTCTCTGTCCTTCTCTGAGGTGCCCTTGGTGACCCACAGCACCAGTGTGCAGAGCTGTGCTGGGAAGGCTGTGAAAAATAAGTGTGTGCCATTGCTTGGGTTAAACTAGTGAGAAAGCACTGAAGTGAAACCATGAAGGATAACCTGTCTGAATTCAAAGCTTTGCCAATGCCGAAGCAAAATTGCACCTGACATGCTCACCCCCCCCCCCCTTTTTTTTTTTTTTTTTGTGGCCAGCCAGGCAAACCCTACCTGAGCCCTGTGTTTAGCAGGTTTAGGATAGTTTCTTTGAGCCTTAGCCACAGAGGAAATGGGGGGGGGGGGGGGGTAGTGGTTTACATTTGCATATCTAGAGCACCAGAGTCCTGAGCATTTGTGTGGCAGCCCAAATGTTCCTGTCAGAGAAAGGCTTTGGCCACCTCCTGCTATCCAACTAGTGCAGAGGAAAGGACAATATGTTGTCACTGAAGAGCTTGCTTCTGTCATTACAGAAACTCAATCAAAGACTCCTTTGCATTGCTTTCTCTTGACTGATGTACTTGGGCTGCTGCTCTGACTTTGCTTTAAGGCACAGCAGGGTTTGACTGCTCTGAAAACGAAGGCAGCTTGGATGGGTAGAAGTGGGATAGATTAAAATCCTCTAGCAGGGGTACCAGCAGCAGTGTGACTCTTGTAGCAGGACACTCAGCACAGGTTAGTAGCCCAGGAGTTTGCCTCTGGCCTCTCTGTTCCATGTTGCCTGAGTGTCTGTGGGGTCTCTGCTAGCAATACCCCAGTGTCTCCATGTTTAAAGCCATCAGGGCCAAGTTCTCAAAATCATTGAGGATTCCCATAAATGCAGGTCTTTGCCTCCTAGGATGAGAAGACAGTTAGTCTTTAGCTTTCATACCTTATTCCTGCAGCTCCTAGAAGTGAAAATGAGGCTAGAAGAGATGGCAAACATCATCCTTCAAGCCTGAGAAATCGCCGGTTGCCAGGGTACAAATCTCTTTCAAGCAACACGCTTACTGTGTTTCCTTTAGTGAATTGATCTGATGGCTTACGTTCCTCTGAAACCGCTGCCTCCCTTGCTCTTTTAGTTTTCCTCCCTCCCTCCAAGCCTCGGAAACACAGACTTTTCTAAGCGAAGGAGACCTCTGCTCATTCCTGCCAAATGAGCAAAAACCAAAATCCTTGCTGAGCAGCAGTAAAAGAACGATGTTGCCCCTTGGAGCTGCATCAGGAGCTCCTTGCTTATTAGGCCCTGTAACTGCTACAGCCGCGAAACAAGTAGCTGAGCCTGTTCAAAAGCCTACGGATTCGTGCTTTCATTAGGTTAATTAGTGAGAAATGAAACAAGCAGCTAACACGTGAAAGAAAAGGATGAGGTATTTCGTATCTTAGTAGCTCAGTGGAATTGCAAGGAAGAGGGATCCTACTTCTCACTGATGAGAAATAACTGTTTTATCCTTCCTTCAATTTTGAGAAAAAATCACTGCATGTTTTACCTGCTGATGGACAAAGAACATTCAGCTGCTGAGGCAAATGTAATAACAACTAATCCAGAGAAACTGGTGTGACCATTTAGTCCTTGGACACAGTCCTGTCTGAATGACTTGCTTCTGGCTGAGAACCACCATCTCCTAATTCCCTTCTGCACTTACTCCAATGGGAGGATACAGGGAGTAGGAAACTCACAAATGAATGCACTCACTCCTCCCCAGCACTTCGCAGCACCAGGAAAATAAGGCAAACAGATGGGAGCCAATGTATCATCCAAATGAAATCCCACCCTTCATGAAAATGTGCCAGCTGAAGAGGAGACAGGATCCTTCCTGGTGTCCTTTGCCACAGCAAAATGTGACTTTTTTGGCTCAAAGGTAGCTAGTGAGCGCTTTGCTTTTTTCCTCCTTTGGGTGCTTGTCATCTGGGCCAGGCAGTCTCTGAAGCTTGGGATGTGCAGAAGTATGAGACTTTCCAGAGAAAGCTCCAGATGCTCTTGGCAAATCTTTGTTTCCCCTAAATCCTGCTTTCCTGCTGCATCTGTGGCTGGGTCTGAATTTTGCCCAGAAAGCCTAGCAGTTACCCGACAGGCTTCTGAGCTGTATTTTACATGGGCAGGATGCATTTCTGTCTGAAGCTGCGGTGGCAGGTTTTCCTTCCTTGCCTTGCTGGCAGACTCCATGTTGTCATGACCAAACCTTGCTTTTATGGGTATTGGGATCCTGCTCCCCTTCATGTGTTTCAATTATGACATTTGGAAACAATATTCAGGAGATCTCTGCCATCTGGGCCTCCAGCAGTCTCAACACCTGCACCGTTGATGTTCCCTCGCCTCTCTCAACAGTGAGCCCCTCTCTTCCCCTGCAGCTGTGTCCTTCAGACTCCCTTCCTTGGCCTGTCAGCAGCTTCTCCAACAGCAAACATCTTCTGGATCCTGGCCAGACCTTTTTCCCAGCTTGTAAATGTGATGGGCGCTTTCTCCACTTGCAGTGTTCAGTTTCCATCACTTGTCATGAAGTGAAGAACACTCCTGCAGCATTTGAGGAGGTACAGATTTACCTGGACATCTCCCCACCTGCTTATAGGTAACAAGCCATCCCCTATCTGCAGAAGTGGCAAGCCAAGGGCTTCTTCAGCCTGAGTTTTGAAGGGGCAGCTTAGGGCTGCCTCCTTCCCATCTCAGCTACAGTGCAGGCTCACTGTGCCCATGCAAGAGACTCTTACCGTCAGCTTCAGTATCGCCTCTGCTTTGCTGTGTGTCTCCATCAGCAGTGAGGAGCCTGTTGAGCAGCCCTCTTCCTCTGCTTCATTCTCTGTGGGGTCAGGAGCAAGTGAGGATGGCTCCTGAGATCTGCACCCAAGGTCCCAAGCAGGGCAAGCTAACAGACTAAAAGTGGGTAGGTGGGTATGTGCAATTTTAAGTTTTATACGTGCTTATATGTACAATATGTATAGTTACTGAGGAGGACGGTGAGTGTATCACCCAGAAACCATCAAAATTATAACACCACAGTAGAAAGCTGGGTCAACTCTACTGAAGCCAAGGGAACAATTAATCAGATTAAGGTCCCAGTCAGCTCCTCAGTCAAAGAAGGATATTTACATAAAGTACAGAATTTAAAAATGGTCACGGTTTCTTTAAAGTCTGTGAAACATTGCTGTGTAAATATATGTGATGCAAAATTTCGTTTTCTAGCTGATAAGAGAGTTGCTAGAGCGTTTACGAGCATGAGTGGTCTTTTCCAAATTAATTTTATACTTTAACTAGAGCAAGTACTGTGCTGCTGGAAGTCACAGAGAATACAGAATGAACATTCTCTCTGGGTTTCACAGTTGAGTATCATACACTGAAAGGGTGGACAGACTATGGGAGTGCTAAATACTGATAGAGATTCCATCTAGCTAGTGAGTTTATGTAAAATCATTGACCTTGATCCGAGGATAGACCTCTTTAGCACAATCAATACAGGTGCAATCAGATAAGAACATTCTACTGTTTTATTAAAGTGCATCTAATTCAAAACTCAATAACTCTCACAAATCCTTAATCAGAGAAGACATCCTGGGAGGTATTTAGGTGAGTGATCTTATAACTCTTGCTCTCTCCTTGTTAGGATGGCATTTTACAAATAGACGTGTCTGTTTCCTCTTTACCCTCCCTGCCATAATTCTTTCGCTGTAAAGTTGTGTTGATTATCATGCATTTATCAAGTCCTTTTTCCCTTCATTTGTTTAGAGAGATTGAATCAAGTGGCAGCGTCTGCTTACTCCATCCCCAGCTCACTGTGGCCAAGCATATAAATGCAAATGTGGCTCCCTTGCTGGCACGCTGGGTCCTACGTTCTAGTCCATGGCTTAGAGGCGTTACGCTATAGGAGGTGCCGTGTGAATGTATGCTGTCTAACTCAGGGTGGCCTGGGATAATGAAAGAAAACAGTCCATGTGCAGCATTATGTGATAGTTTAAGTAGAAGGGAAGCCAAAGACAATGACTGTATTTTTAGAAATGATTTTAGATCAAAATTACACATACTGAATAAGACAAAATAAGCATGTGGTAGAGAGCTCCGAGAGCACAGCTTACAGTGAGGTAGTTATGCTTTCCAGGTGATCCTCAGCGTGTTCCTTGATAGTGCAAAATAAATTGTGATTTGGAGCAGACGAGCTGAAGGCTGATTTTTTTTTAGTCATTTAAGTTCATATATGGCAAACTGAGGGGATTAGATCTTTAGTGCAAGTGCGAATGGATGCACATGCTTAGCTAGACCCCTGCTTCCCTGCATTACACAAAACAGCACTTAGCCAGTCTATATAATAAAAAAAGAAAAAATCAAATAGTTTTGTAACTATATGCAGCACAGAGAGGCTTAAGCAGCTGCAGTACTGCAACAGTCTCCTTAACATCAGTGTCCAGTGACAAGGGAGGATGTCTAGATGACGGCTCCTCACAGGCAGGAGTCTTCCAGTTGTGATTCTGCTCCTTTTACTCCATCAGACTTGAATTTAGTTATTTGGAAGTCTCATAATTTTTAAATTTTATTATTTAAATTATTAAA